>NC_044362.1:9666379-9966379 GCF_007364275.1 Archocentrus centrarchus
TCCAGTGAAACTCTTAGTGGCAGGGTCACCGCCTTATTGTCAGCTCAACAGGGTCAGTGTGATAAGTGACACTGGGAAGTTAATAGCACTCAACTGCTGTTTTTGCGTAATTAACACATTTATCTACAATAGACTCAGTTACAGTGGAATCATTAAATAAGCCTCGACTACCACTTGAAACAATTACAGCTGTGTTTTTGTTATTATGGTAACCTATGCTTTTGTTTTTTCTTTCCCATTTCAAGCTGTAATTTATGTATGGGCTGCTCTGTTATATGTTTGATGCTTGTAAATGGGTGGATGTCGGAAATGTTAAATGTATGCAATAATAAAACATAAACAGAATCACATTTTCAATTTACAGACTATGAAGTGAAAGGCAAAAACTTGGAAGGCAGTCGCCTCGATTCTATGGAGGATGTAAAGTGTGGACTACATCCAGTTTTATTACAGATCCAGGTTAAACATACCAGAAAGAGTATTTTCATTTAAATTTTTTCCATTATTGCATTTATATTCCACATGACAATAAGCAAGTCTTGTTACCAAGATATTGCTGATGTGAAGTCTGTCCGAGCTAGATATTTTGGGTCTTAGCAGGATGGCTGTCCTAGAGGACGTTAAAAACAGCTTTCTTGCTGAGAGTTAGATGGGAAAATCAATAAGGGCAACATGACCTTACACTTCATAAGACGCTGGAGCCAGCAGCCTGTGAGCTCATCTTAGCATAAAGACTTGAACCAAAGGCAAACACCTAGCTCAGCTGCACTTGCTGCACAATAACCTGTTAGCGCAGACGTTTATCCAACATGGGAATGGAGACTTAAACACTCGTGTTTTGTTCTGCAGTGCAAGGACCGTGCAATGCTTGGTCTCCATGACACCGCATTTGCTAGTTGCAGTGATGAGAATCTCCAGCAGTAACTGTGTGCTTAACTCTAGCTCAATACAACAAAAAAGGAAGAGGGCACTACTTTGTGGTGCTATGCAAGTTAACTGTTATCAAAATAGCCTGTACACTTGCTATTCCCTTCAATTCGTTTAAAGCTTAGCATTTAGCACCTTGTAGGTTGATTAAATTAGCAGAAAGCATAACTATTTTTGCTTTATGTGTCTTATGCTGGACTACTTCTAGACTAGAGGCAGCTGCTAGTGTAAACTCAACAAAGTTACTCATCCCAAAACCTACAGTAGTCCGCCACATGACGCCCAGTCAAATGGAAAACAGTTGTTTTTGCTCTTTGATTTCACACCATGTGGTCAGAAGAGTTCCTGCTTCTGACACATTAAGATGCCCCAACCCTCCCTGCACCTGTCATGGTGATTACACTCCCAGGGGGAGCACGTGCATCGTTCAGCTTTCTACAATACGCCGCTATCGGAGCAATCTCCCTCTTTTGTTCAACTGTGACAAGTGAGATCACCTCTGACCTGCCTCTGCCAGGGGCCACATCTTTATTAATGAACAGACCAAATGTGATAAGGCCTCCAGCAAAATCAGAACTCAGACACAATCTTGCATGCTCGTTAAAGCTCCTTTTATAAAAGATTCAGGCCGCTCCAGGAATCGTGCGTGTAAGGCTGAGACTCCACATTAGTGTCAGTGTAAGGCGGTGTTCATTAGATGCATTAACTCACTTAGTTCAAGCTGAGGTAATGCCACTTCGAAATGAAGTGAAACTACAAATATGATAACCCACCAAGCTTTCAGTGGGACAAAAAGCCCAAAGAGCTAAGAAATGCAAAACAACAACTAGCTGAAAATCTTCCAACACTGTTGCAATCATGATGAGTTAACTTGAAGAAGAATTATCCAAACCACTTTCCCCATTTCATAATAATTGCAAAAGGGAAAAATTCATTATGGTCTTAATCGGATAAGATATAGCCTCCATATGCACTGGCTGCTTTCGCTGTCAGGAGCTAAATTAAGTGCCTTGATTCCACTGGGAGACTCGACAAAGAAGGCCTTACTGGAGAAGTTAATGCTCTCTAGTGTTTAGTTCAGCTCTATCTTAAGCCACACAATACACACTGGGCTGCAAAGAACTGTCTTGGGGTGACAACTGGAAACTGTAGCATATGTGTGTTTATGTTTGTGTGTGGCTGCATGTGTGTGGTAATGCATCTGACCTACGATCGAGCTAGTGAGCGCAGCTTAGGATCTGTTGCAGAGCATCCTCGGTAAGGAGATTACAAAAGACAGCTTGGGCGACTGGCAGAAATCGCCAGTGAACTTTGGCACCAGTGTGAGAATGCTTACCCCGACCTTCGCTTATATCCCACCAAACCACGACATAAACAAGATGTAGGTGAGCCACAGCGGTTCCCCAGCAGCCTGATTTGTAGCTGATGGCTGTTGTGTTACTACATTTCCACTACAATGGCCTAGACCATTTCCCATGTACGACAGCCCTCACATGAGCACTCATGTAGAAAACACAGGGCATCATGGCTGACATATGGTCCAGTAATGAACTTTGCATTTGAACTGGTAATATTGGCTCAAATTCAGTTTTACCCAAAGGGGGGCTGGGTTTGAGAGGTTATGATTATGAAAAAGACAGAAAAAAAAAGATATAAAAGATGATAAACATTTGTGATAGCAGCCTATTCTGCAGATGGCCTGTAGACTGGCTCAAGGTTTATATATATATATATATATATATATATATATATATATATATATATATATATATATATATATATATATATAGAGAGAGAGAGAGAGAGAGAGAGAGAGAGAGAGAGAGCTCTTTTTTATTAATAAAGAAACGACTCGAACTTAAAACGACTCTGGATGTTGATCTTTAAACATAGAACCAAGAATCATAACGGACTTTTTAAAAGTTTCAGCTAGCTTATACGATCCAAAAAGGACCTTGAAATCCAACCAGATCTCAAAAAATAAATAAATAAATTTGACGCAATTGCAAGTCGTGTCTCAGGCTCCCCCCGCCCCCTCCAAATCTACGTCTTCTAAGACTAACGGAAATGTTTCCACCTCCACAATGACCCATGAACGTCGCTTCTGACCAGAAGACTCACTTAAAGGCCTACGCACTAATGTGAGGCACATTTTGGCTCAGCGCTGCCGGACAGAGCCGTGCCGACGCGCTGCGCTGTGCGCTCCCATCCAACCATTCATCCACAGGTACTCAGCCCCTACTGCAGCCCACCGAGCATTTTCTGGCAGCTTCCGCACTGAAATCAATACATTTATCAACATATGCGTCATCATGCATCCATTCGCTTGTAGCATCAGAGTAGGTTAACACGCAGTCGTTTGAGGATGACTTACTGCTGTTGCAGCAGAGCATCTCTTCATTTGAATATTTGTGGGGGGGACGACGTGGTGGAAAAAGATTTAGCCTTTCCTCACACTTGTTCCTTTACATGAAATCCTATAGCCCAAAGCCCTGATGTGCAGCTCACGAACTGAAATCGTTTCAAAACCGAAACGTCACTTTGTAATTTATGCGCAATTCGACATGGGACAGCAGGTTATTTGACAGGCGACCGGCGTTTGCGCTTCAGAGGACTCCACATTCAAATCCATCAAAGCAGCATCGACGATCCGGCTCGCAGCTTCATTTCTGATCAGATTCGTTTCTTTTTACTCCGTATGTGACTGTCTCCCAGTCCTCCACAGCGGACTGGTTCGCAACCCATTTTCATTCAGCGACCAACGCATCCATAAATCTTGACATGTCGCTGGGTTCTCTTGCATCCTTAAACAGCTCCGTAGTTTCACAGTTTAAAAGACTCCCTTTAATAGAGAAGCCCCCCAAACTGAGATGTGACTCACCTTTTCTCGGCGGATGTTTTTCCGAAGTGTCCCATGTATGCGTTTTAATCCACATCTGTGTCTCCTTCATTTGAGCGCTCTATTTCTCCCCCCAATGAGCGAGTGAGGGAGAGAGGGAGAAAGCGCGTTTAAGAAAATCCATTTGTTAATTCCATTTGCCGGACACTCAAGGTGAAATCACATTGCCTTTGCCTTTTTTTTTTAACAGCTTCAAAATTCTTCCATCATACTAAAATCCCGTAAAGCCCTATCATCTTTTTTTTTATCTTCTTCTCTCCAGCTCAGAAGTTGCTTGGTTACCCCTATTTCTCATTCAAGGAGGCTGAAGCGCTGCATACAGCGGCCAATCATAGCAGCAGCCGGAGAGATTAACTATTTCTTGGCTCCAGTATTCTAGTTTCAGGCTTAAATGAGGAGAGTAGGCGGGGAAAACTGGGCCCCCGGTGACAGAAAAAAAAAATTAAAATGCACAGAGAATAATGTAGAGAGGGGATCCGTTGGAGGGAGCCTGTGTGGAGGGGGGAGGGGACGAAGGGGATTAAACATTTTCAAAAAATAAAGGATTCTGGAGAGGAGGAGGGACCAGTTGCCACTTCTCACAACAACAAAGATGTAAGTGAATAATATTCCAGCCTTGCAGGCTGTTATGCAAACTGAAGTGGAGCCTCCGTTCCTTTGACTTTAAAGAGCAGAGATCCGTCTCATTTCAGAGATCCCCAAAAAGCAATCCATCAAGGTAATTGATCATCCCCCTTTAACCAGCCATCCATCAAGTCCAAGCTCTCCCCCCCCTCCTACCTTCCCTCAGCCCTGTCTCACTGCAGTCGCCTCATCATAGGTTGTATTGATTTTAATTTACCCCTTCAGATTCTGAAGGGAAGTGAGCCAGGTTCAGTCACTGGCTCATGCAGGCATAATGACCCCCCACCTTCAAGGCTTTAGACTTGCCCCTCCCTCCACAGGGTGCCATGCAGAAGTGGTGGTGCTTTATGGGCAAACAGTCGGGGGTCCTGACAGGGAGACAACAAGCTTCTCAAAGAGAGGGCACCAGCAGTGGGGGTGACCTGTGTTAGGGGGGCTGACTGGGCGTTGATGGTGGAGAACATTCCAGCAGATTAATCAGCATGAATTTCACTTGTTTTATTTTATTTTTATTATTTTTTATTTTTATTTTGTGACTTTGCGAGCCCTCTTGTTCTCAAAGTTGTTTTTGAAGCACTTTATAGCATCTTCTGTGTTCCACACTACAGTTTCAAGGAGATGTCAGTCACACATGATTCATACTTGGGTGCCAACTGAGTTCACACATTCGATAAAAATAAAGTTTTTCCTTTTTTTCCCTTTTTTTTGTTGGGTGGCAGCGACAGAGTGTGACTGACGTATCGCTGGCTTTGCTCCATCCCACAGATTACAAATGAAAACAGCAATTTTGGGGTCCTCGCTGTCGGATCAGAAGAGCATGTGTATGTGGTTGTACACTTGTGTATGTAACACACACACACACAGGCACAAGAACATGCACAAACACTTAGCGGTTGATTGACATGTAGCTCCTGGCTTGAGCACAGCTTAATCCTGCTGCTTTCGCAGATGGACTCGGTCTTCCTCTTTTTGTCTGGTGTCACGAGTGGTGACACACACACACACACACACACACACACACACACACACACACACACACACACACACACACACACACACACACACACAGTACAGTCCCATGTACTTTTGTTTACTAGGGAGGAAGGCTGCTTTTTGGGTTTTAATCCCCTCTGTAAACCTTCCTGTCTTTATCAGACACCCCACCGGACACACACACACACACACACACACACACACACACACACACACACACACACACACACACACGCACACAGTCATCTACTCTTTGGTCATTAAAAAAACAAAGGAGGTCAGTGTCAGGAGTGGAATCAGGCAGCTGTGTCCTATGAGGCGAGAGTTAATCCTCATTTCCAAGGCCCAGAGATAAAAAGCAGCCTCGCAGATGTAATGCTTCATGAGTTACACAGGAACACGTCACTCTTGCGTCACCTTGTTCACCCATCCGCCCAACTTCACTGTAAAGGGTAAATTGTGGTTCAGAGGTGGTAGCGCGTTGGCAGTCTGTTGGCAGCTGTGGACTGCCCGTCCACCTGCAGAGAACGTCTGTTGTCAGACGCTGTTGGGGGCACTGTCAAAAATATGTGGTATAAGCGGTATGTGGGTTACTCTTGCTTGTGTTATTGTTGTTCCATCAGTCAGCCGAAGAGAAGAGCAAAGTTATACACAGAGCTGAAGTGAAAATGATTGTTCAAAACAATGAAAAGAGTCCACTGCAGCCACTGTCTGTACTTCCAATACTGTATTTTTTTATATACCATAAATGAAGCATAATAGGGAGTGTTTGTTGTCGTTCAGTCACTCAGCCCTTTGTAGGTTACTGCTGTGTATTATTACCACGAACTGAAAGGGAAAAGATTAGACTTTTCTCCCCCTCCCTAATCGTATTCCACTTCTGGAAAGGCTTTGATTTCCATGTAGATGGAGCTGTGCTGATAACGGCGTGGAACTGCCCCGGAGAAATGAGGCAGAGCGATAAGATAAGGCGAGCAGATCCCCGTCCAGACAAAAAAGACAAAGAAGAGAGTCATCACCCCACATGGAGGTTAATATCCATTCAATCTAGAGATTAGTTAAGTCAAAATTCTCATCACCGCATGCCGTCAAATGATTAGTCAGCTCCCTGAGGGGAGATGGTTAAGTGGTGGCTGCCTTGCGAAACATCGGCATGAAAGCTGATCAATAACTAGTTCTTGGTTACAATGACAGAGCAGCAGCTTTCAGGTCACAATATGTATTTCAAGGGCAAACAACATGCCTATTGCACACACACAGTGCTGATCTGCACTGATCTGAAGGCTGCTAAAGACTTGAACAGTAAATCCATTCAACTGCAGTTTTGACACTTAGAATGAGGATGCTTTCCAGGAGAGAAGGATGTTGGTCCAGCCTGGGGGGGCTCTATGCTAATAGACTGTTTTAATCAAGTCTAATCGTATTGTCACACCAGAGCGTGACTGATTAGCATTCAGAAAGGCATGGCAGGGCAAAGCCTGACATCGATAAATGACATGTGACCCCTGACTCTGACTACTCCGGCTGCCGAGAAGTTCCACTCCTTTTATCTCTCTCACCCCGGGCCACTTCATTTCCTGTAGCACAAGGTAATCACGATGTACTCCACTGGCCGTGAGTCTGGAGGGCATACTTCTCAGGGGACTGAGCCAGAACACCTGTGACAGGGCTCACATTTATTATTGAAAGAAATAATTGTTCAGTGTGGCTATTGTGTGTTGTGTAGATGAGCTGTGACTGCACTGCTAGCATAGTTAGCTCAATAGTTTGTTGGACTAAGGCACGATTTTCCATGAAGTTATGTCTCTGCACACGATCACGGTGGATTTTGAATCAAACAATCAATATGTGACCTAAATGCAGAGTTTTAACTTGAATTGAAGGGTTTTTACAAAAATATTGAATTAACTCTTTAGTAATTACAGTCATTTTTACACACAGTCCCCCATTTTGAGACATCATTATACTGAAAGACAAAATAAACTTATCAGAAAGAGCAAAAACTTTAGGAGAGGCCAAATCAGCAATCTAAACGAAATCTAAAAGAAGCATCTGAAGAGCCTGCATAGTTCTGGAAAACAATCTTTGGACAGATGAGACCAGCGCTTTTGGTTTTCCATAAGCAGAATGATAGAAAGACAAAAGTATGGAGAAGGAGTGAAACATCTCATGATCCAAAGCAAACCACATCATCTGTCAAACAGTGTTGTGGCATGGACGTGTATGGCTGCCAGTGGAACTAGGTCATTAGTGTTTATTGATGATGTGACTGCTGATAGAAGCAGCAGGATGAATTGCGAAGTGTACGGGGCTATACTCTCAGACTCAGCCAAATGCTGCAAAACTGATTGGACAGTGCTTCACAGTGCAACTGGATCATGATCCAACGCAAACTGCAAACGAAGCCCAAGAGTTTCTCAAAAGCAAAGAGATATTGGATATTCTTCAATGGACAGGCCAGTCACCTGATCTCAACTCAACAGCAGCTTTCATTAAATACAAAACTGAAGGCAGAAAGACCCACAAACAAGCAGCAGCTGAAGGTGACTGCAGCAAAGACCAGGCAGAGCATCTCAAGGGAGGAAACACAGCATTTGGTGATGTTTATGGGTTTTACACTTCAGGCTGCAAAAGATTTCCATCCATGTATTAAAACAATCCATCCATCCACCCATCCATCCATCCATCCATCCGCTTCCGCTCATCCTGTTCAGGGTCGCGGGGGGGCTGGAGCCTATCCCAGCTGTCATAGGGCGAGAGGCAGGGTACAGGGCTAACACAGAGAGACAAACAACCTTTCACACTCACATTCACACCTATGTACAATTTAGTGTAGCCAATTAACCTAACCCCAGTAAGTGCATGTCTTTGGAATGTGGGAGGAAACCGGAGTACTCAGAGGGAAACCATGCAAGCACAAGGAGAACATGCAAACTCCGCCTGGGCCCAGGTGGAATCGAACCCAGGCATTTCAGATGTTATTCTAACTGTGAGGCACCGTGCTGCCCTAAAACAATCCTTATATTTAAAATCATGTCAGTTTGTCCAATTACACTTGAGCCTCTGAAAATGGGGGTGGTGTGTGTGTGTGTGTGTGTGTGTGTGTGTGTGTGGGGGGGGGGGGGGGGGGGGGGGGGGGGGGGTTAATAAAAATGGCTGTAATTCATAACAGTTAATGTATTCAACTTTTTAAACTGCTGTCTTATAGGCCAGCAGCATCCTGTAATGGGAAAAAAACATATATTCGGGAATTTTTTTGTTTTTTTTAACATGGATGCATTTTTTCTTTTTGTGGGAATGTGTTTTTGTTTTATTTTGTTGGATTTTGGGGGCAGTTAGTGTGACTTTGGAAGTAGTTTGCTTCTGTTGGATATGGTCTGGAATTGCTTGCAAGTCAACTATTAATTCAAGTCCAAAACTATCCATCAGTGTAGACCCAGAACTAGGAACTAGGAAACTAGGAATTAGCTTTTAAAAGTCCTGATGGTACCGAGTCAGTGTGGTCTCAGTATGATGCCATTTAATAGGACAAAACTGAGACCACAGGAGTAAATTGTAGGGGGGAAATGTTCTTTCAGGCACTTCAGCATTGGCTTCAGTCTCATGCGGAATCACTTGCATGTCAGCATGTCTCCAAATTAAATTCTGTGTGCTTAAAAAAGGCAGCTGTTTGCTAACATGTGTGACATATCCACTTTTTATGCCATTGCTGAAAACCGCTTGCTCCACTGCCCCGTACTGCACAAAATAAACAGAAAATAAAAAATATCAATTAAAACTGCCTCAATCAACTTTCAGCCTCAAAGCATTAAGTGTTGTGACCTTGAAGCAGCAGTCAAGAAGTCAAAAGCCCCAAACAGGTAGTGAATATACATTAGGATTCATACGACTGAACAGATGCAGCGCTGATGCTCAGGAGGGTTTCAACTTTGTTTCAGTATTGTGGCACACCTTTACCCTTGTGGTTTTGCTGTGAGCCATTTTTGTTCCTTATCCGAGTGTGAATGCCACAAACACCAGCTTGTTAATCTCATGTAGCAGGAGCAGCTGTCTTGTCAAGGTCAAAGAGGTCTGGAGAAAATCTTGCTCATAAATCTTGAGATAATCAGACCATGCCAATCCAGATGCATGCACTAATTTTAGAAGATGAAACCCCAGCTTAGATTTCTATTTAGGTCAAAAGAAGCTGTGCATACTGTATCCTTATTGGTATCAAGCATAACAAGGCAACTGTGTTTTCTAACAAACCTTTTTTTTTTTTTTCACTGTGCATGAATGTTGAATTTTAAAATGTCAGCAGTGAAATGGGTGGAAATTTTAAGGATTTTTGGGATGCTGCTTATGGGATGCTGAGTTTATATCCAACCAAGCACTTGAACCACATTGGAGCGTACCGCATGCAGAATAACAAGTGCAGCATGGAAGCAGTTAGTCTAGCATGATGCTCGGAGCTCAAGCTCAAGGTGTGAGGGTTTATTAGCTGCTGATATTAAATCGCAAGAACAGGAAATAAAGCAGATGGACAATGACAGGTGCCAGTTTGCATGCTGAATTGGAAAAGGAACTCGGATTTACACCCATCTGCTGAACTGGCATTCTTAATTAAAAGCACAATGTGGATACATTGCATCTGCACACTGCTTGGATACAGGCTAGTGTGCAGACACATCTTATATCACTTATTTGTGGTGAACATCTTGACTGTTGCAGAAATTTGGCTTTGCTCCGGCCCATTTGCATTTTTTTTTCTGCTTCCGCGTCCCCGCTGAGTCCTTATTGTTTCACGACATTATACAGTGCGAGGAGACGCGCACGTCAAACACCAATTTGGTTGTTTGCTATGTGCAAATGATGTGTAAATGAACTGCAGACACTGCAGATGGCATATGTTAACATCATAAACGACGCTGTGCACGTTTAATAATTTCATCCGCGCACATTTTGTCACTCTTCTCTTTAAACGGACAAAAACAGGGTGATCTCACTTTCCTGAAATTTTAAATACCACTCATGAAAAAGTGACATGACGCAGTCTTTGCTCAATCAGCAACTCTAAGCACACAGCAGCTTTTTCAGGGTACCATGGAAACACATGAGACCTCGTCCATGTCCGGTTTATCAAAGAGGCCCTTTATTTATTTATTATTAATTTAATTTTTTTAGAGAGTGCACTAGGTATCCAGAAGTTGCTTCACAGGCACATGCGCGCGCACGTGTACGTGCATTTTCCACCCACACATCTCTGTGATCAGACTGTCGCAGGGGAGCTATGACAGACACAATGTGACAGTATGTGATTTATTGTGTCAGAAGAGAGCATAAAAGAGGCTAATTGAGGGGTAAGTGAAGGCAACAAAGTTTGTAGGTGTCAGCGTAACTTTGCCTGTGATGAATTTATTCATGGGTGGGTGACGCTGACATGTCAAGGACAAAAACCATATAATTAGCCCATAAATTTGGGAAGTGATTAATTCTAAATTCCTGCTATTTAATTAAAATATGCAAATAGACAGCCATTCGGCGACACACTTACTGCAGTAACAAAGTTTGACAGGGAGTTAAGTCGCTTCTGAATGTTGGTTGCCTAAAATAGAGGAATTTTGCCGCTATTACACACACACACACACACACACAAATGCGCAATGGAGACACATTACATCTGTCTCCATTGCACATTTGCACCATTGCGCATCACTGCTTTGCCGAGCACATTCGGGTCCAGCAGTGGTGACTCAAGCAAGCTGACTCCTTCAAAGCAGAAGAACAGTCGAAGAGGCATTACAGATATAATTGGATTTCATTTCAACCATGTGAGAGGGAAAAAGAGACTTGTCACCACCCTGGAGAAAATGGAGCCAAAATACAATCACTGTATTTACTGCGCTGCATAGAGGGGGTGTGTATGTGGATGTGTGTTCCACCTGATGTGGCTCCGCGTGTGCGAATATGCTTTTTAGGTCGTGTGTGTGTGTGTGTGGGTGTGTATTGCACATGCCGAAAATCCCAAGACACATAAACTAGTGTCAATTGAATCCACAGAGGGAGAGAGAGAGAGAGAGAGAGAGGGAGAGAGAGAGGCGGGTTTCCCTGATGCCTTTTAAAGTAATGCATCAGAGAAGTACAAACTGCAGACAGCAAATATGGGACCAAAGGGAACCACAGATAAATTTGTGCCTTTCCCTTTTTGGAAATAAACCTCCCGCATTGCCTGCCGTGTGTGCCATGACTGCACAGCAAAATAGTCCACCTTGACAAGACCTTTAGTCTTAGGGGGGGTTTGAGTCAAATCATCCTTGTTTAGGACATGGATTCCATAATGTAAGGTTCTTTTAAGACCACAATGATATTTAAAAGATGAAATAGTGATATTATATTAATTAAAACTTTGATGATATTGTAAATAATCCAACTCTATTAACTCTTTATTGTCTCTAGCAGGCAGGTGTTTGTTTGGTCTGATTAATGTTATTTTGGCAGACATTTCCACTTACCTGCATTCACACACTCCCTACAGTACTGATATACACTCTATTGCCAAAAGTATTCACTTAGCCATCCAAGTCATTGAATTCAGGTGTTCCAATCACTTCCGTGGCCAGAGGTGAATAAAATCAAGCACCTAGGCATGCAGACTGCTTCTACAAACATTTGTGAAAGAATGGGTCGCTCTCAGGAGCTCAGTGAATTCCAATGTGGTACCGTGGTAGGATGCCACCTGTGCAACAAGTCCAGTCGTGAAATTTCCTCACTACTAAATATTCGACAATCAACTGTTAGTGGTATTATAACAACGTGGAAGCACTTGGGGAACGACAGGAACTTAACCATGATAGGCCATGTAAAATCACAGAGTGGGGTCAGTGGATGCTGAGGTGTATAGTGCACAGAGGTCAAGAACAGTGTGTAGAGAGCTTGGAATGAGTTTCCAAGGCTGAGCAGATGCATCCAAGCCTTACATCACCAACTACAATGCAAAGCGTTGGATGCAGTGGTGTAAAGCGCGCTGCCACTGCAGTGGAGATGTGTTCACTGGAGTGATGAATCAGACTTCTCCATCTGGCAATCCAATGGATGAGTCTGAATTTGGTGGTTTCCAGGAGAACGGTACTTGTCTGACTGCATTGTGCCAAGTGCAAAGTTTGGTGGAGGGGGGGTTATGGTGTGGGATTGTTTTTCAGGAGTTGGGCTCGGCCCCTTAGTTCAAATACACACTGGATGTTTAACTACACTTTTTTCTATATTGTGTTGCTTATTTGTCTGAAATGTGAGCTGGTTCATGATATTAGCTGTGACATTAATTTTTAGATGAAAAATTAAGCCTATGCTAATGTGCAGTTCCTCAAAACGCCTCTTGAAACTGTCGCCAAAGGCAACGAACTTCCCATAGACGAAAATGTCAAAAGCAGAAATGAAATGTTTTTCAAAGTCTGCCACAACACAAAACAAAAACAAAACAGTTTTGTCTCTATGATTTTTTATTTAAATTAAAATTTTATTTAAAATACTGTCCAACCATCTATTCTGGTTCCTATCTCAGCAGTCATAGGGCAAAAGATGGGGTGCACTCCTGACAGTCTATCACAGGGCTAACTCAAAGAGAGACAGACAACCTTTCATACTCGCGTTCACGCCTATGGCAAATTTAGAATTGTCAGTTAACCCATGCATGTCTTTTGACTGTGGGAGTACCTGGAGAAAACATGCAAACTCTACACAGAAAGGCCCCAGCTGGCCAATGGATTCCAGCATTCTTGCTAACCACAGTGCTAACCACTGCACCATCATGCTGCCCAGGGTGGTGTAGTAGCCTTTGATTAAGGTCTTAATTTAAGGACTATTAGCAGCGTGGTTGCTTTGATTGACAGCTTTAATTTTGTTTGTGGTTTTGCTGCTCTTTAGAGCATTATTAACACTTTTATCTGATACGTCTTCTTGTGTGGTTGGTTTGTTAGTAACTGCACTGAGAAGTCTGTGATCCAAATTCTAGTCATTTAATACCAGTGTGTAGTTTATCACCAATGTGCAGGTATCTTTGTTACCCATACAGTCCTGGGATGCACCCTGCTAATCAAGCCTGCTAGCATTAGCTGATAACTCAAAACCATACACATTATAAAAGAAAGAAATAAGCAAAAACTACCAAACAAGCAAACAAACAAACAAAAATAAACATGGGAAGGGTGTATACTGCTAAGGTTAATAAATAAATCACTCATTCACAGTAGTCCATCTTTTATATACAGTCTGTGTAACTAAAACTCAAAATTATATTAGAAGAGGTCATCTTTTTGTACATTATTATAGTTACAGCATGGTTGTAAAGTTTCCAGTTTCTAAGGAGCCTGATGATATCATTAATGTGAACTTGTTTGATGATGATAATCTGCTGTTATCACAGCCTTAGCTGAAAAAATATATATATATCAGTATTCCTCCGGAGACAATTATTTATGAACAAGTCAAGTTCCTCATTTTCATCCTGTGTCTTAACCTTTTTTTTTTTTTTTTTTATGAATAAAGAGTCAGTCTCATATAAATGAGGAGCCAAGGCAGCCTTTTAAGAAAATTGGAGCTCCATATGCAGGAAGTAGACGTGAAGAAACAGGGAAACGGGGAACATCTGATTTTCCATCAAGAGAATCCAAATGCCTTCAGACCTCCCCTGTACTGACAGGCGCACCTATACACACCTTCGCATCACCACATTCCTGAGCACGACCAGTGAGATGGGTGCAGCTGCTGCACACCTCTTGTGTCTGACATATATATTTAACCACCCACATGCACTTTACATGATACACAGACACGCGCACCAGATGCAAATTGAGGCACACTGACACAGAGGCATGTTTTACCCTCATAAAATTGTTGCACATATGCAGGTTCTGCCCCGGGATATTCCCTGAAGAATCTGGAGTTAAATGGTGCAGGACCCCAGATTTGATGGCTTTGATCGTCATGCAGGAGTCACTAAAATATTGAATATGGGTTAAAAAGCTAGAGGCTGCTTTGGACAAACACACACCACCACAGAGCCTTCTTCTCTGACATCTGGAGTCTGGGTATCCCTCTCCTCCCACTGTATCCTCATTTCCATCCTAGATATGCCAACCTATTGTTTAGAGAGTTATTCTCTGGCAGAATATGAAGCTTAACAATACACAGAAATGATAATAAGGCTCCTCTTTTGATATTTTGAAGCTCTGACCCAGTTTTGATTTCTTCTACAGGGGGTGTTTCTGTGATACATTGCAGTAAAATACCCCTCGGATTCAAGCGCCGGCTGTATAATTACACCAGCAAGTTTCCCAGGACAAACAAGTGTTGTTTGATAATTGATAGCTGAGTTTTATTTAAGCCGCCCAGCCAAGAGTCATATTTGGAACCCACTGGGAATGGAAACATTGGCGGTACATGAAAAATCAGCCAGAGCGGGAGAGACGCTACCTGTGTGTTTAAAGGAAGAGAGATAAACCGAATCTGAGGGAAGCTGTGAGTGACAGGAGGAGAGGCAAAGGAAGAAGACAGTGGAGGTAAAATGGAAAAACAGAAAGAACAGAAAAAAAGAGCCAGAAGGAGGTTTGACTATTCTGCTAATACTATACCTCCTCATGCACTGTAGCATGATGCGAGGCTGTCGCCATAACGCGGCCCGTGAAGAATGAGACAGATGTGCACTGATGTAGGAGAAGATCTCAAATGTCAGGCAGTAACGGCAGCCTGTTACATTAATCACAGTCAGAGGCCTCCTTAAGACTCCAACATCCTTGGGGAGGAGTGTCATAAAAAATAAGGCAGCAAAGGGAACTGTGTAGCAATGCAGCATGAAAAATGCCCTCCATCTGCAGTGACTCAGCCAGTGAATCCAAGGTAAAGAGAAATATGTCTGGCCTCTCTCTTCTCATCTCCATGCTTTCTCTCTCTGTCTGATTTCCGATATTACACACACACACACACACACACACACGTCAGTTCACAATGTGTCAGTTCACAAACACATACACAGACTCTGAAAAACAAACAGGCAAGACAGAATGGAAGACACTTGCCTTAGCACATTATCAAGGCCTGCTTACATTCATCAGGTGCTGTGCGCATACGATTTCAGTCATTATCCTCAAATAGACATATGAATTCATGCATGCTTGCTCAAACAATCACCACTGTCTTTCCTTTTCAAAATCAAACAGCAGATGCAGGCACCCACCACCCCCCCCCACCCCCTTCCCCAAGTTGGCTAATCTGTTAATTCTACATTCCCCGGGTGAAGCAGACAAAAAGGACGACGGGCTTCAACGTGAAAACCCCTGGCTATCGGATCTACATGGTGAGGCTGCCTATTGTTACAGGGCTTTCTAATGTAAATAGGCTGTGTAAACAACAGTCACTACATGCTACTGTCCTAGATAGATACTGCTGTGTACTGCAACACCATTAAGCACAAAGACATATTTATTCACGACTGAGCGCACTCACATTCATACTTAGCAGCAGCACTGAGGCACAGGACAGCACATGCAGAAAACAAGCGTGAACTCTCATGTAGATGAGTTTACAGTGAGTGGGACAGCCAGAGTGCATCATTCAACCCACTTTTGTTGCTTCAACAGTTTTTGCTGCGGGGTGCAGGAGGCAATAATTCTGCTATAAAAGTTTTATTTTTAAGCCGAAGCTTTGCAAAAAAAAAAAAAAGTACTCAGGAAAAAAGGGTGCGAGGAGATCTTTCATCACATTTGCTGAGCAGTTATTGCTTCATGTTAACTCACAGAATTTATTCCCTTTGCGTGACTGCACCCCTTGCTGTGATAAGCTGAGCTTGTCTGATGCACCTGTGATTCCAGGAGTGACTTCTTGTCTGTAAAGCCAAATGTGTCATTTTTGATCTGTGAGACTTTGAGACGTCTACATCATCAGTGTGATTTTTTTCCCCCTGAAAAACCTCATGTATACAATCAGACACATTCAGTGCTGCTGTGAGCAATGAATTGCACAAAAATGCCAGATGTAGCAAAAATGGTACAAATTAAAACTCATATATGCAAATTTATATTTAATCTATTTTTGTCAAAAGGTAAAGAAACACTCCAGTTTAAAAAAAAATTATTTGCTGGCAATTATTTAATGTTTCAGGTTAAATTTCTACATATAACACAGTTATTAACACAGAATGATCGCTGCATGATTGAGGCTCCTTTTGGTTTGCAGATGTGTCTTTGGTTCTCTTCATATACACATTTCAGGATGAAGAAACCTACCTGTGCAGCTCCACTGGAATTTTGCATATAAAGATTCCAGTATTCAGTCCATAAAAATGACCAGAGATGATTTAAATTTATCCCATCTTCCTCATAAGGTTCATGAGAATCCTGTTTATATCCTTGAACTTGTGCGCTGTGTGCTGGATCCCCCTTCGCGTGTCAAAACGGCAACTCTTGATTTTATTGGTTTGACCCATAAAGTGTGTGGCGTACCAACACACGATGATACCACAGTTCAGGTTGTTTTGCTGAAGGTACTCACTCAGATGCTTCAGGATGTAAAAATTCGAACTGTGGGTGATGAATTCACAGTATGCAAGCGCTGACTGTTGGAAAAGAAAAATGCTTTGCGCCACTTTGTGTGATGTGCCACTACAGGTAAAAAGGACTGGGCCACTTTCAGTCTCGAACTGAAATCTAATGAAACCTGCTGGGTTGCAGAAGGAGACCTAAAAGCAGCTGATCAATGCTGATGATCCTGCAGGTGAAAGGTGGTTCGCTTTGAGACAGAAGATACTTGCTCTCTGCTGAACTTTGTGTTCTCAGGTGAAATTGCAGACTCACAAGTGATGAGAGCAGGGCTTTCATGGAGAAACTGCCAGTATGTATCACTTTTACAAAACTGATGATCACAATTTTTTTCTTTAACTAACTGATCACCATATTAACTGATGGTCATAAACATGTTTTAATGGTACAGCAGCCCAACTGTAAGTGTATTCAACCAAACTGTATAAATAATACAAGTTTCTAATATAGCGTAGCTTTTGATGCATGCCTGCTGTAAGGTTATCATTTTATGCTATCTATTTGTACATGCAGTGGATGTTTTGAATCCAGCACTAGAATAAACTACATTTTTGCTCCATTCACACACTGACACCCTTCCTGGTATAAAAATAAATCCACAGTCATGCACTTCTCACACGCATGAAAAACACACACAGTCGAGTCAGTGTGAGAGACTGAAACAGCTTCTGCTGCATCCTCACTCATGCGTGGTCTGCTCCGATGCAGATGTGCTCTCTACCTCGTTAACCTCAGCCAATGGGAGCTGCCCGCGCGCAGCTGTGCAGCCGACATGCTGCTCTGCCTCACCAGACTGCCGTGCTGGCACGAGGAACCCACTGGCACCAAGTCAACACATACTCACACGCTTGGACACATGTACGTACACATACAGTACACGCTTCTGTGGACACGCGTGCACATAAACACGCTGTGTCTGCGCAGGGCTGGAGAGCACTCAGACATGACTGAGTTTTTAAACAGGATCCACCCCTGACCAGACTGGGAGCATCATGCTGCACAGGAACACTGGCACATATTGCAGGCAGTCACCTTGTTCAAGGCCAGAAATAAACAGGTAATTTATTGGCAGGGGTGGGTTCGCTGACTACATTCAATTACACTTCGCAAGGGGCTTGTACAAATTTATATCTATTCCTGTAATGTTCACAGTGGCGCTGCATCCTGCAGGGCTGCAACCACTACCACCACCCGATTTACAGTAACCATAGCAACTACTTGGAAGTACCATGCCTTTGAGGGGAGGGAGGTCAAGGGTTGAGTACTGTTCAGTGGAGAAATCAAATCTGCTCTTTGCCAAGACAGCAGCTCTGAAGATTGATGTCCAGCAGGAGAAGTATCTGTGGAGTGAGTTGCTCTGGGGGGTTTCGGGCTGCTCTGACCCGGGCTGAAATCTGCTGGCTGTGCCCACTGCGTCTGAGCTCCTATCTGATTGATCGGCAGAGTCTGCTGTCTGCTGAATCAAGATGTTTTTTATCTGCCTACTTGAATGTCCTGAAACATCAGAGGAGCCGAAATGTTGGATTTATTCCAGGGTACTCTCGGTCAATCAGTTTGCAGTCTGGTGATTTGTCTTTTTTTTGCCTTTTTTTTTTTTTGCCTTTTACATCAGAAGCGAGCCCACAGGTGGTCGCTTACTTTGCCGTAGCCATGGCAACTGCCCACGGAAAACCAAGAGTGTTCAGTAGAAAAGAAAGAAAAAAAAAAGACCTTTCACTTACCTTTAGAGGGGCAGCTACTTGGATGTGTGTGGGTGGTTTTGCATGTGCTAAGCGTGATTTAGCCTGTGACGGACCTCTGACTCATTAAAAAGAAGCAGAACAAAATGAACACCATACTGGGTGGTCAGCCCAGGTAGGACCCTTCTACCCCTCAACTCTACCCCCTCCACAGATGGGCTGAGCCAAGAGGGGGTGACTTATGGGGGTTGGAGGAAACTGGGCACAGTGCTGGCACGGAGGAGCTGAGCCATCTGCCTGTCAGGAGTGCTTCATTTCAGACCCCTGCTCTGGCTTTCCGGGTGTTCCCACCACAGATGGACAGCGTTCAGAAAGGTGTTGTCCATGCCGAGGCTGCATCGTCGTGACACTGGGAGGGCAGGGCAGTCTGGGTGTCATTAAAGCAAGAAAAAAGAAAGGTGGAAGAGTAACGCAGGAGTAAATCTGTTTTATATTTGAACAGGTTGAGAGGGGTTAAGACGCAGAGCGGGGATCTGTCGGTAACTGATATTTGCCCACAACATTAAGTAAACGCTGTGTGGATATGAGATATTAAATGTTACAGCTCACAACCCCTCATTGTACAACCAGTACACCCACACAGCACCACCACCTCTCTCTCTCTCCCTCTGTTCTGCCTTTTGTCCTCCTTTTTGTGCTCTTACGCCCTTCCCTTTCTGTGTCATTTTCCTTTTCACTTCTCCCTCTTGAGCGTTCCCACGTAACCACACACAGATGATGTGTTTGGACTTGCACACACACACACACACACACACACACACACACACACACACACACACACACACACACACATAAAAACACACTTTCATTTTCTCACTTAGGTTCCCCAGGTTCTCAGTCTTTGGCTGTCCCCGCAGCTCTCTACCTGTCCACCTGTTTTTATCTTTACCTTTCCTCCATCACATCATTCCATTTTGACCTTTGTTCCTCCCAGCTTCTCATCTCCCTTCATTTTCTTGTCTTCGAGGTTCTTCTAGTGGCCCCTCCTCTCAAACATTTCCTCTCCTCTCCTCTCTTCCCTTCCTCTTCTTTCCTCACCTCTTCTGTCTTCCTTCCTCTCTCTCATATCCTGCCTCCTCTCCTCTCTTCCCGCAGTAACCCCACCGTTAATCCATCGGGAGGCAGTGCAGCATTTCTGCGGGGGTTTTCTGGAAGTGGATTTGTAAGAGAAACACCAGTAAGCCTCTCTCTCCCCACTGTTTTAATGGCAGATTAGAGCCTTGCTCCAGCATTAAGTCGACAGACACACAGAGCCGTAGCGGAGCCTTGCAGGCAGGTACAGGGGTAAGGTGGAGCAGCAAGGGGAGATACTCAACATCCGTCAGGAAAAAGCGGAAGCGAGGAACACAGGTATAGGTGGAGGGGGGTTATCATAAACTAAACATAAGCTGCTTAATGTACCACCTGCTAATTCAATTTATCACAGGAGAAAAAACAGGTATGATGAAAAGGACACACAGACCCCCACATCTACGTTTTCACAGTGAACACTGCGATGTTCAGAGGATGACCTTTTTCAAGACATTAGGTTTCATTGCTGCTCATATCTGCACTGTATTTCTGCATCCCGTACAACAAACACAGCATGTTGTTCTCTCGTAGTGGTTTATAGTCCTGATGTCATGACATAAAACATGTTCCAGCTGTTGTATGACTCTCGTCCATTGTGTAAAATGTTTTTACAAATTCAATTTTTGAATGTAAATGTATGCAAATTGCTAAATCATGTTATAGGCCTTATATAATAGTGTTTTATTCAAATTGTTTTGTGAGATATTAAAAAACAGGCACTTGATTAAAGCCATGTGAAATCAGAGCTGCAGATACATGTGTGACTGAGGAAGCCTTTCTTTTTCTCGTGTGTTTATCAGATTTTGAGATCCTTCTGAAAACTATCAGGGCTTTTTGAATCCACAGTTAACCAGTTTGACAAGTGCAGCCCTGGTTGGATCAGAGCAGTTATATTACACCGCTGTAGCTACAGCTTTAATTAATTAAAGCTCCCAGCTGTTTTCCTGTGTTTCCAGCCTTTGTGTGAAGCTGCTTTTTCTATTAACATGAGTTTAATTTTTTTTTTTTTATAAACTGAACCACAGCTTTATAGCTGCACTCCTATTACTAAAAGTAATAAGTGCCTGAGTGCCTTTGGTAAAATAATTTAATCGGTTACATATTTTGCCTTTGTATTATTAACACTCAGTGCGGTGGCCATCTTAATTCTTCTTCTCCTTCTCACTTAATCTTATTATACTTAAAATAACCACACTCGGGACAGCCTACAACATCAACGGTAAAACCATTGTGTTGCTCTGCCGTCCACTTGTTTATTTTACACACAAAAAGTTCAACTTCCTGTTGAGACTTTCCAAATAAACTGAAACAAAAAAAAGAAACATTCTCAAACATGAAATTAAGAGTGTGCATCAAAAATGTTACCTCAGTAAATCATGAAGTAAATATAAACGGCGCTTACACTCACTGTTTTTGGCTGGCCGAAAAATGAAGCTAACGCACAACTGACAAAAACTGTCCAGCGTCAAATGTCCATCTTTTGTGTACAGTCTATGGTTTTGATTAGTCATTTATTTTGCTTGATTGGTTTATCATGTAAATTAGAAGTGACTCAATGATGATGGGTAAAATATCAGCCCCACCTCTAAAGAAGTCTTTAATGAATAATTATTTAATTTAATAATTTAATTCAATGCCTGCTGCTTTTTTTGGACCTTACACTACGAACCAGCGCTCAACATGATGACATCCTAGATGCCTTCATCTGCTGATCCAGCAGATGATCAGACAGCTGGATGTTCCTGCACGACACAGTCAAAGGGACTAGCCTAACCTCGTGTGCCAGGTAAGCAAGCAGGACAGAGGGCTCGTTACTGGGTCAGCGCTGTGAACTGGCACTGCAGCTCACACATCTGACCTACATTATACCTCACACAGCCTGGATGAGCTGCACTTCAGTACACCGCAGTCTCTAGACAGAGTTTTTAAAAGCACATTCAATAAGCTGCAGCACTCCTGTACTCCAAATAAGAGATGAGGTATGCTGACTTGTTTTGCAAATGCATTTATCTTCTAATTAGAAAATGCAAATTTGAGATACATGTTTGTTGTTTAAATGCATTTTTAATGTACCTGTAGCTTTAAAATTGATGTTCAGAAAGAATAGCTTCTATTTCACAGATTTCAACATTTACTGTGTAACTCCTACAATACTCACGCCTGCAAAGAAAATGTGTTTCACTGCAGCACAACTGGGCTTTGCTGCATGAATAAATAAGACTGCTCATTGTGTCATTGTGAGATTGTGGTAAAAATAATTATTTTGTATCATGGCCACGTTGAGGATGGGACCATTACACATTTAAGGAAGATGTAGCAGATCCTGGGGCAGACCTTGGACACGCTGGAGATTTTATGTCTCTTGGCTAGCTTGGGAATGACTCTGTGTCCCCCAAGAGGAGCTGGAGGGGGGGGGGGGGGGGGGGGGGGGGGGGGGGGGGGGGCTGGGGAGACAGAAGTCTGTGCATCTCTGCTTAACTGTACTCATAGCATGGATCCAGATAAGTGGCAGAAAAAAAATGCCACTTTTTATCCAAGCTGTGGATAAACTGTACATGGAGAATATGGTCATGTGAAAAAAAAAAAAGAAGGTACACCCTATAATTCAGTAGCTTGAAGAACCACCTTTAGCAGCAACAACTGGAAGTAATCCTTTTCTATGTGACTTTATCAGTCACTCAAATCATTTTGGCCCACTCTTCTTTTCAATGTTGCTTCAGTTCATTGAGGTTTGTGGGCGTTCATTTATGCACAGCTCTCAAGATCATGCCACCGCATTTCAGTCCAGATGACGTCTGAACTCTGCTGCTGTGCTCGGGATCATTTTTCTGTTGCATGAACCAGTCTCAGCCAGGCTTTAGCTGTCAGGCAGATGGCTTCACATCTGACTCTACAATACTTTGGTATACAAAGGAGTTCACGTTTGACTCAATGCCTGCAAAGTGTCCAAGTCCTGTGGCTGCAAAACAAGCCAAAATCATCACCCCTCCACCACCGTGCTTAACAGTGGTGAGGTGTTTGCAGTGATATGCTGTGTTTGGTTTTCAACAAACGGGGGTGCTGTGCATTATAGCCACACATCTCCACTCCGGTCTCATCTGCCCAAAGGACATTGTTCCAGGTCTTGTTGTTTTTTCAGATGCAAATTTGTAAATCTAATCTGTGCTGCCATCTTCGTTTTAAAGAGAAGAAACTTTCTCCTGGCAACCTTTCCTAACAAGCCATACTTGTTCAGTCTTTTTCTAATTCTACTTTCATGAACTTTCACATTTAACATATTAACTGAGGCCAGCACAGGCTGAGATGTCGCCCTTGGATTTTTTTTTTTTCTCTGAGTGTTGCATGGTCTGATCTCGGAGTGAAATTACTGGGATGTCCACTCCTGGGAAGACTCTGGCATTTTGTCAACACACACCAGCCTCAGGCAAGCAAACTGCCAAAGCTTTAGCTTTTATAGCAGTGTTCACACTGATCCATTCAAATACATTGTTACTCATAATCTTAATGTCTATGGAAGCATTAAGGGTATATATAGGGTGTTCATAGGACTGCATAAAGTCTATATGTCCCATATGGTCAGACTGCCAATGGAGGGTTATAAAGACGGAAGAAAAAGTGCAGTGGTGGTGCAAAAGGGCATGGGAGGTAGCCTACACAGCACTGGTAAACAGAGCAAAACAGTTAATAACAGTGCCATTCAGTGGTACCTCTTATGGCAATTATGCTATAGCACATTTCTCAGTTTTAATAAATAAAGAGCAACACAAACAAATGATGTTGCCCTTTTTCATGGCAGTTGTGAGAATCATCTTTTTACAGGTGTGGCTTTGGCAGGCAAACTACTCCTACACTCCACAGGTTCATTATGATGATTTCTGCTTTTTGGAATGATTTGGAGCAAGAACAATTCAAAGTACAGATATTCAGCTGCTTCACATGGAACGGGCAATCTGGTATAATTTAAGGTTTGGTCAGCACTGTAGTTATTCAGTTATAATTATTCAGTATTAAGATACTGAAAATCGAGGAAAAATTGAAATTTGAACAAACGTTTTTAGGAATTTGGTGTACAGCTGTTGAAGTGAAATTTCACTGGGGTCAAGTTTGTTGTACCTTTTCTTTCTGAGTTTCTGTCCATCAGCTCAGGGCAGGAGTTCACAAATTCACATGAGTTGTCCATGAGTTTAAAATAATTACCGTATTTTCCGGACTATAGAGCGCACCATACTATAAGCCGCACCTACAAATTTTTTGGAAAAAACTGGAAACGTACATATATAAGCCGCACCGGGCTATAAGCCGCTGGTATCTCCGCCGCTCTCGGTTTTCCACAATTACTCGGCACTCAGCAGAGGGGGACAGACAACCCCAAATTTGAGTTATAACAAGTCAATTCACCATTGATTCGTTCACGCCGAGCTTACGTGCAGCGGCTCTATTTCCCTCCTGTAGTGCCAGGTCGATAGCCCTCAACTTAAAAGCGGCATCATAGGAAGTTCTTTTTGTGGTTTCCATGATGAGGGAGTTTGAAAAAAATCTCTTTTGTGCCTGCTGCTAGCACTTGTTGGCGCTTTCTTCTTTGATTTCCAACTTTGACGTCCCATGATTCATATCCTGCTAAAGAGCCCCCTGGTGGTTAAAGAAAAATCCACAGAAACGCCGCACCGGGCTATAAGCCGCATGGTTCAAAACGTGGGAAAAAAGTAGCGGCTTATAGTCCGAAAAATACGGTAATTCTTTCTCAATAGTATGTAAAAAACATGCGATTTGTTCAAGTGAAAGCAGTAGGGGGCTTTAAACAGAATAAATTTCAACATAAAATAAAATAAATTTAAAAAATAGACCTCTTGAGAAATCCGTACTCATTATTGATAAAAACCAGTAGAAAAAAATAAAACATACTATCATTTGTCAGTTTCCCTGTTTCTTCTGAGTCTTCTTTCACTGTCAAATATTGTCATCCTCACCGTGACCATGATCCAAAGTGATGAATTTGCCACAACTACAGAGTGAAATGTGAGCAGCTTTATTTATTCATAGAGCAAAGATCAGTCTAATCTCAACTTGTGTTGTGGTTAAACACACTATTCTGTTTGAACCCACAGCAGTTTGTTTTGGTTGTAATATGAGACTCTTAAAGTTGGAGGACGGGTATCTGATAGAGTGAGGAAATGGTTGGAGTCTCAGTTTATTACAAAAGCAAGAAATGTATGTGTTTTAATTATTCCAACATCACGTGTAGAATATCGAGATGTTCATCGAGATACTGCCGGCATATCTGAGAGCACTGGTCCTTTAATCTTTAATAATTGTTAATTATTAGTTGTTGTGCATTCTCATGTGCACCTCTGTCACGGCACATTTAGCAGCTTGAGGTACTGTACATGTTATTGAGACACAAAAGTAAAAAAGTTCACATTTGCGTGACTCATTTAAATATTCTCCTGCTGAATGGGAAACTCTTACATATATATATGTATATGCCATAAGGCCAGCCGCACACTGACACTGAGCCTCTTCAGTGAATGCAGCAGCTTTCGAAAAAGCACTGCTGCAGATGTTAGTAAATCTGGCCGTACATTTTCCTCTTCCTTATCAGTTCTCCTACATACCTACCCCTTCTAACCTCTTAGGAGTTAGGAAAAGGAGCGAGGAGGGACTTTTGGAACACACCCTTGGTAAGACTGAGAAGTTCCTTTACACTCATATTAAATTTTTCCACTCAGGTTTCTGGCTTAACACAACACCTTAAACATAGCTTCCCTACCACTGGTAGCTGCTGTTTTATACAGCAGCTACCAGTGACTTAAACTGACTAGAAATCCACATGAAAATATGTTAAAGAGGGCTCTAATTTTTATCTGTGGTAAGTAGTCTTGGTGGAAGCAAACTCTTCCATTATATCCACTCTTCTGGTGAAGAACGGACCCTCCACCTATCCATCCATTTAGCTATACCTGCCTAATCTCAAGTGGCATTGGGAGAGAAGCAGGGCACAGCCTGGACAGGGTGTCAGCCCAGCACAGAGCTGATGCAGAAAGACAGACAGCTATTCACGTTCACATTCACAACTACAGCCAATTTAGATTCACCAGCTAGCCTAACATGCCTGTCTTTGGGCTGTGGGAGGAAACCAGAGTAAGTGGAGTAAAACCAGCACAGGAAGCACGGACCAAGTGGGCAAAATTTTTTCATCTCTGCTACATCCATGATACAAAACTCAACGTGAACCAGAATTCAAAACTGCTTACTGAACAGCACTTTCAACAGATTATTTCTTTGAGCAGCAAACCTGAAGCTGAAGATGTGTGCTATTGTACCGCACATTTAAAGGTATGTTTTTCAAACCAGTTGTGTTTGCATGTCTCCACTGGTGACTGACTCCTATTCCACATGAGTAACTATGTGATTTGATGTGCGGGTCCCTCCTGTCTGACCTGCATGCATCTGCAGACCACAGAATGGTCTGCACATGTAAACACACGTGTGCTGTCCTCCTCACTGACACACACACACACATATGTACATGCAGACACAACGCAATCGTTTTCATGGTATGTGGACAGCCTATTAGTGGGACAAAAGCGCTCTTTGCTTTTCATTTGAAAGAGATCAGTGGATTTGCACAAAGGCAACCCAATTTAGACATTTCTAACAAAGCTCGCCTTCTTCCTCTCTCTCCTCAATGCCTCGCTCTCGGTCTCTGTTGCACATACATTCACACATTTGCATGCTCTTTGAGGAAGCAGCAGTTCTCATCCAAAAGCCCAAGCTGTGAAAAAAGGGGATTGTTGAGGCTAGCGACTGAAGGGACAGAATTAGTGGGAAACTGAGAGAGAGAGAGGTGTGTATGGGTGAGAAAGGTCCCTTGAAGAAGCTTAAGTCCGCCCTGTTTTAAAATGCTTTGATCTTGCTCTGAAGCTGCTCACCCAAGAGTTAAAACTGTTGCTTGATTAAGGACCTACTCTCCTCTGCTCTGCTCTCTCTGTCAACACTTTTTTTTTTTTTTGGAGCTCAAATTAGCAATTCAAATGAAGGCTATTTGGATATGCTAGCCCAGCTTCCTCCCCTCGGCTTTCCAGGCAGTTTGACAATATTTTTGTTAAGCCCCATTTCCCTCTAACACAACTGTAGCAACGGGGGAGAGAGAGGAGATGGCGAGATAGAGGCGAGGGCTGGGGATGGAGGGGAAGAGAGAGCGAGAGAGAGAGAGGGAGAAACAGCATATGCAGGGAGTGTGGGTGTGGAAGGTCAAATAGGAGACAGACTGCCCCGTGCCATTTGGCGTGTTCTCTCCGCCAAGTTAATACGATGACAGTTACTGGAAGAATGTGGTTTGATTTAGAGCTAAAATGTTTGAATTCATTTAGGGATTATAAAACTGTGCCACCCTGTCACGACATGATGAGCCCTTTTTATGTCCGCTGGCTGACCTGAAGGAAGTGACGTGCTGTCCTGTCGGTTGATAAACTGCCCGACTGCTTCAAGAATATTAATATGGAATCTATTATATTCATGAATATATTCAGAAAGAGTCATCAGACAGGCCTTAAAGTAGAACACAGTATGGATGACATTAGAATCAAGTTTGTACACAAACAAGGAATTTGTCTTTGTGTCACGGAGCAAAGCTGTGGTGCAGAAATAGAATAAATGGCATTTACACTATAAATAATATATACATGTCTATATAAGTATTAATACAAATACACACAAGAGGAATATACACTAACTACAAGAAATATGTAATGGTTCTGAATGGGGGTTGGGGGAGAGCAAAATGTAAGCAAATGCAATTAGTGTTTCTGCGCAGATGCTTTAAAACCCAGATTTGCTTAGGCGTACAATTCATATTTATTACAAGGGTAAGATACACTCCACTGGTTAGCAGCTGTGTGTCAAGGAGTCAGAGCGTGACCAAAACACTGCAAACACAGTGTAGATTTATTTATTTGGCTCAACAAAAGAAAAAAAGGGAAATGTGGTCATGCAGATTTGAGAAAGTAAATAAATTACTACCCAAGTTGGAAATATAACTGGTTACATTATTCCTTATAACAACTCTACACCCAACACTGATAATGGCGATGCTTGGTTTACCTTTTTGAACAGTCATCTGAAGGCAAAAGTGCTTCATATAATGATAAAAATATAACTTTGATTTGTACCAGCCAGCTGCTCAGCTATAGCCAAACTCTCCGGTGCAATCTAGCATCTGTGAGGGATGCATCCTGGCAAGCCTGATTGATTGGAGCCCCACCCTGCAAACCACAGGACCCAAAGGATCACCTGCCAGGGCCCCAGGTACCAGACAACCCTGGATGTACCACTCCACTGCTTGATGGATCAGAGCTGTTTTGATGGCCCAAAGGGAACATAAATAATATTAGGTTGGTGGTTTTTAAATTTATGGTGTAAAACCAGCAAAACACCAATCAACAAATCAACACGCCAAAAACTTGAAAAGTTCTGCCAGCACTGATGACACCAAATTTATGAGGTGCCATTTTTTTTAATCTGGTTTTTAATGGGAAAAAAAAATGTTTTAAATCGCAGAAGAAACTATCAAATGAAAACAAGGTCAGAATGAATGAATGAAATCTTTTTTGTGTTACGTTAAATTAAATGTATTTGAAATAAAATGTAATGTCATTTCTTCTGGGTTTACCCTGTTGACTGGTTAGCAGCATGATGGTGGCAGCAGGAAGAGCCCAAAAAGAGACTTTTAAATAGAGTAAAATGCACACACACACAGAAAGCTGTACTCAATTGAAGACAAATGCATGTTTGTGCACACATTCATCATTCACAAACATTTGGTGTCATGGTCTGTGAGTTCTGTGCTTTTGTTGATTGTTTGGCGTTCTGGGTTTTTGTGATAATTTGGAGATTTTCTGTCAGCTGTTTTCTTGCTCTTAGTTTTTTGTCATCATTGCTTGGTTGAATGTTTCCTGTTTATTTCCATTAGTGTTGTGGTTAGGGATCAGAGAGTGTGGTTCCTTGTGTTTTTGGATTATTTATTCTAGCTTCTCTCCTCCCATGCAGATGTAGACTGTGCATTTTGGCAAGTGGTTCGCTACTTACTGTTTCACTCTGTTTTGTCGTTCGCGTCTTGTCTCTAGTTTACTTCCTGTCTCTTCTTTGATTATGTTCCTCATTCACCTCCTGTTTGCACTTTCCCTGATTACCCTCATGAGAGCATAAATTCCTGTTTTTCAGTTTGTGAGTACATCTGTTGTTGTCCTTCTTGTGGCTACTTTGTGTTTTTGATCTTCAATTTTGAGTTTCCAGTTGTCGTTCCCTGCCCTGCTCTCCTCTGTACTTTGCCTGAAGGCTTATTATTGGAACTCAGCATCAGCCTAATAGAGGTTTGCTTTTCATTATTCCTGCTTGTTCTTGGAATCCTGCATTTGGGTCATTTTCCTTCAAATTCCTGACATTTGGTAGCCTTTGCCCAAGCGTTCATAGACACACAGGCAGAAATGGAATTGAAATAGACTGGCATGAACAGTTAGGTCTATAGGTTTTGGAACAAAGACACAATTTTATCTCTGTACAACGCCACAGTGGATTATGAATCAAACAATCAATTTGTGATTGAGGTGCAGACTCTCAGCTTTAATTCAATGGATTTTACAAAGGTGTTTTTTATTCATAGTCCCAGATTTTCAAAAAGTCAAAAATAATTGAGTAATTGACTCGCAGGGGAGGCAACAAATAAAGCAGATTAAAAACTGTGGAGCTGATTTCAAAGTACTGAAACTTCACTGAAACTCTCAGTTTGGGCAATTTGAGTTTCAAAAAATGTTGATCCAAGTTAAGGAGGCCATCATTAGGCTGAATAAACTGTAATCCTATGAAAAAAATGACAAAAACTTCATGAAACTTTATGAATGGCCAAATTAAAATGACCAAAAGGAGGAATGCACCGTCCAGCTCAGCAACACCATAAAGCCTGAAAGACAGCAGAAGACAACTAAAGCAGATGAGGAATTATTTCCATGCTAAAGAAAAACAACAGAGGTAGGTGTCACATTGTGAAGGTCTAAAAACAAGTGTCATTAATGATGTGACTGCTGATAGAAGTAGCAGGATGAAGTGTACAGGGCTCTACTCTCTGCTAAGATTCAGTCAAATGCTGCAAAACTTACTGGACAGAGCTTCACAGTGCAAGTGGATAATAACCCAAAGCAAACTGCAAAAGCAACTTAAAAGCTTCTCAATGCAAAAAAAATTAAAAAAAATCAGAAATTCTTTGGTGGAAAAGTCAGTCTCCTGATCTCAAAACAATACAGCAGCTTCTCAGTTACTGGAGACAAAACTGAAGGCAGAACATCTCAAGGAGGAAATGCAGAATTTGGAGACGTTCATAGGTTCTAGACATCAAACAGTCACTGACTGCAAAAGATTTATATATATGACGTTTATCTATATATTTATACAGTGCTTTATTCACTTTACCTACTTCACATTTCAAATTCTGAATCATCATTTAACATGCATGCCTTTGGATTGTGGAAGGAAGTGGGAGTACCTGGGAGGAAACCCAGACAGGCACAGGGAAAACATGCAAACTCCACAAAGAAACCAGGAACCTTCTTGCTGTGAGGCAACAGTGCTAAACTGCACCACTGTGCCATGCGCCGAGGTGACACAACTTCAGACAGCAAGTACTAATAACAGAGCATAGGTATCTCTGTGGGCTGCTATTCTGAGCTCATCCACAACAGGGCTGTTCCAGTTGAGTCACAAATGTGGCTCAACTGGCACAGCCCAGTTTTACTACATCATATTGTATATTTGTGCAGCACTGTCTAAAACAAATGGGGGCGTGCAAGGGAAACTGACTGTTAAACAGTGATTCAATATGTCCCTGTCCTGTCAGTCACATCCAACTGATAGGCAGCGCTTATTCATCTAAATGTAACAGCCTTTCATGCATGGTCGGTTGGGGCTGTGGCGCACTGCTAAGTCAGCACTCTAGTTAATAAGTCCTTTTCATTAAACAAGCGTTCATTAAACATTCATTCATTCACTCATCCTCATTTGCATTTTCTCATCATGAAAACATTCATGAAACATTCATTTGTTCACTTGTTCTCATTTGCACGGTTTCAAATGCATTCTTCAAGGAATGAATAGGGCCTGAAATAGGCAGAGAGCACGAGAACGAGGGCAAGGATGAGAACGAGAGAGAGAGAGGGGAGCGGAGGCAGCGTGGGGCAGAGGAGATGGTTATTACTCTATTTGAACAATCTGTCCTGTAAATGAAAGTTGAAATTAGATTATGTTTCCTCTCATCATTATGTAGAGGCACTCACCATGCAAAGAAAATTCTCTGTTGCACAATGCGCGGCTATAATATGAAAACAAATCGCCTCTAATATCAAAGAATGCAGAGATTGAAAAATTCAGACTTGGCTATGGTTGAATAACACACTACACACCTGAAAACACACACACACACACACACACACACACACACACATCAAACATCCCATTTCAAAGATGATGTGGCTAGATACACGATACTATATCCCAAATAAACATAACAGCAATATTCAATAAGATCACAATGAGAATATTTAATTTAGTCTTTTTCCTTCCTTTTTATTTGATACAGTATCTTCTTTTTACATGCCTGTTCTCCTCCTCTCATGAACAGGCAACACATCAAAGGCATATTTAACAAATCCTCTGTGAAACAGAGCAGCTTTGCTCTACATAACAGTGCTCTGGGTACAAGTCCCTGTACATACAATTTGTGTACATGTGTGAATGTCAATGCAGTGAATTGAATACCGATGATGAAGCAGCAAGAGATCATCACCATCCACCATCTAACCCTAGGAGCATTCGGCTCCCCCTATCCTCTCTTCATTACCTTCTCCCCCTTTCCTTTTAACTTGTGCCGTCAGGGGAGACATCAATCTGAGTGACAGGTTGTGTGATCCTCCTCCTGGGCTTGGTGGGAGAAGGAGCGCTGTCAACATAAATATCCTTCCTGGATTCAGGCAGACATGGAGCATCCGTGGCCACCATGAATCTTCAGCCATGATCACAGGCAACAAACATTGCCATCACCCGAAAATGCCACCATGAGCCCCGCTCCCCTCTACAAAATGCACTATTGATACTGTCTGTTTAGTGTTTGTCCTTGATTGTTGGACCAGGTTTTTACACCACACCGTCAGACAACTAATGCTGCTATTCCACTTCCTGGGGGACATGCACACACACAAAAAAGTGGAATAATGGATGTTTTGTCATAACCTAGGGAAGTTTCTGTGTATGTCTGTGTGTGTGTGTGTGTGTCTATGGGTGTCTTGTGGATCACGGCGAAGGGTTTCCGGTGTCTCCGCCTCTTCGGGGCGGATACGCTGGGCGTTGCGTCACCACACCTGCAGCTGATCGGGTCATCGGGAAGGTCTTCTTAAGCTGCCAGCAGACCTTCAATCTTCGCTGGATCATTGACTACTTCTCAGTTAGTGTCGGCCTCAATACTGTGACTTGCTTTCATGTACGATTCTCGTGACTTACCTGCTCTGCGTTGTCTCTCTCAGATCCTCGTGTCCGTTCCTGCCCGCTCGCTCGGAAGCCTTCTGGTCCTGTCACTGCCTCCCACGCCGTCCCACGCCGTATCTGCTGCTGCTGTTAGAACTCACCTGTTCGCTCACTCACCTGCCCTTCCTCCCCTCCTCTCTCCGGATTTTCCCCAGCACCTCGGACCTCACCACCCGCTCCCCCCTCATCCCCTGGACATTCCTGCGCTCACATTTCTCACAATTCACTGTAAATAAACTTGCACTTTGTTCGCATCAGCTACCTCCTGTCTGTCCTCTCCTTCTCTGGGTCGTGACATGTTTGGATATTTATTTTGTTCTGACTTTGACTAAATGGGTTACAGTGGTGTTTGTTTGTTTTGCACACCCAGCATTAGCTCTATCATTAAAGTCACCTTTTGATTTGGACTCCACCATCTCCTGGTGGAACACCTAGCTCTTCAGCTGCTAAATGATCAACTCAGTTGAATTCAGTTCAGTTTTATTCATAAAGGACCAAATCACAACAACAGTCACCTCAAGGCACTTTCTTTTATAAGGTAAAAACCCTACAAAAATACAGAGAAAAACCCAACAATCAAACAACCCCCCTATGAGCAAGCACTTGGCGACAGTGGGAAGGAAAAACTCCCTTTTAACAGGAAGAAACCTCCAGCAGAACCAGGCTAAGGGAGGGACAGTCATCTGGTGCAACCAGCTGGGGCTGAGGGGAGAGAGACAGGACAACAGACACACTGTGGAAGAGATCAATAATAACTAATGATTAAATGCAGGGTGGTGTATAAACAGAGTGAAAAGAACTGAGTGAAGAAGAAACGCTCAGTGCATCATGAGAACCCCCCGAGCAGCCTGGGCCTATTGCAGTGCAACTAAGAGAGGGTTCAGGGTCACCTGATCCAGCCCTAACTATGTTCACAAAGTTGCTCAGCTGTTCTGACATTTTTTTTTTTAAATGAAAAACTGCTTCCTGGAACAAAGGTTCATTAAAGCAGTGAGAGTGTAGCCAAACACTCACTGAAGGAGAGGCCCACAAAACCAGCACATTAAGAAATGTTTCAGTGCTGAGGGGGTCATTAGAGTTGGGTAATAATTCTCTACACATTCTCCCTGAATAGTGGGATTTGGCAGGTGGGGGAATCTTAAGATTGGTTGTAGTGATGCAGTGTTGATGTTTCTTTGTGAACAGGTTGTGATCAGCTGGCCTCTACTTTGATATTCACTGCTTTTTGAGGATTTAGCCAGCTGAATTCAACAAAATATGGGCAGATGTCAACTTCACCACAGTATTGCAAGCTAACCAGTTGAGCCTGCACGAAACTGCCTAGCGTTTTCATGCAACTTTCGAATAACACAAAATTTGTATACTCCTCCTAGTGTGCCTCTTCTTGCCAACTGAAAATTATACTAAAGTTTCTGCTCAGGTCCCATTTCCTTTAGAAGAATTGCTGAGTCTATATTTTTAACAAGTAGCCTCAGTTACCTCAGTTGCTCAGTATCTTCTCTCAATCAGTTTCTTCAATAAACGTCTCCAAAGATGGCTGGCTGCTGTAATTTAGGCTCAGTTTGTTGTTAGTATTTCAGTCTTTTACTCCTTTTATTTCACTTTCCATTTACATCGCATTACCATGTTCTTACTTTGGCATCCTTAATTTATATGTATTTATTTTTCAATTATACACCCAGATGCACACACTGACATTAACGCTGCAGCTCAGCGGGGAGTGAAATACCCCGAGGACCTGTTTGTTAAAGAAACTTAAGCATAAGCATTGCTCTTGTGAGCAAAGTCACAAAGTTACTTTAAGAGAAATAATTAAAAAAAGAAAGATTTTAATATCAAATCCAAATTAAGTACCAAGACAAACAACTCCTTCTTTAAACTATTAAATATAACATTTTACAACAATAAATTGTGTTTGTCCCAGCTGAATTGCGGGGCAGAAATCGATTTTGGTGCCCAGTTTCTCTGCAAAGTCAACACAGCTGTGTAGTTTAAACCTTGTTCTGAGGCCAAAATGTGCAATTTGGTGCTTCACGCTGCATCTCTTTTTCCCTCCCTCTCCCGCTCACTTTGCTTGTCCAGGGCCAGTAACAGCAGATGCGGCTTATTGCACTCCCTCTTCCTCCCTGGGATGTTATTAAAGATTACAAGAGATAATCGTTGTGGTATCATGCCGGATGCCGGGGTCAGGCAGCACAATATCATCACACAAAACAGTTCTCTTGGGGAATACTAGACAGCTTCGACCTGTGGGATTTGTCCGTATGTCCAACCATGGTTAAAAGATAACGGTGCACCTGCAGCCAGTCGTGGTTTCAGAGGGCTTAAAGGTACATTTTGTAATGCACGGATGCTGTACTGAATCAAAACATCACCGAAACAAGAGAAGAAATCGGACGCAGCTGCAATTAGTAATAAAATGATTCACAGGCAACAGTTTGGACAGCAACTAAGATTTACAAGCCTATATTGCTTGCTCATAACTCAGTATGTGTTTAATATGAATTGATTAATAATTTATAATTATGTTTTTTAGGGATACAAAAGAAAAATATCTATCTCCTGTCTAAATGTATTGCCAGGCTCAGTAGGAGATTTCAGTGTTATCAATAGTTGATGAAGGCACACCTCACCAAAAATAATAAAACACCCATTTATGCTTATTGATGTTGTTCTATAATTTCACTGTATTACAACTTATGACTTTAAAATAATACAACTTAGTTACATAATATTATTAAATGTAGCAACAAGAGACCTTGCAACAATGAAAACAGTGTGAAAAATTCACACATAGTCTAACGGAGAGTTTGTGACTCTACGTTAGAAGCAGTTCTGTTACGTTCTGGCAGAGCCAGGATAGCTGTCTAAGCTAAGAGGCTGCTACTCATTTAACACAGGCCTGCAACAAGAAATGTGCATCAATTTAGCTCAAGTTCCTGTGGACTATACAGCTAGAAACAGAAACTGCCTTTATACATTCATGTAGGCTTAGTTTATGTTCCCCTATGTGTATATAACATCTATAACTGCAAAATATCAGTTGAAAGCATGACTAACTTGTCAGTGGAAAACACAGGGTCTCTGCCTATCTGTGAGCCTGTGCATGGCAGCTTATCAGTGGGCTATCATTGTCTGAGCCACAGCCATGGACACCTGCTCTGCAGAGTCACACACAAGCAGGAGAGGCAGCCACCTGAATACAAATCAGACTGGGCTGTCAAACAAGAGGAGGGGCAGGAACGCTAGAGCAAAAAAAAGAGAGACTGCAGGCTTTGGTTAGGGAAATAGAAGCAGTTAATTAGCAAGGATGCTCATAATGCTATCTATCCTGCGCCTCCCCTCCCCTGCAAACAGCTTCTTTTTGCTTCTGCAGGTGCTGAAGGAAATCATGTAAGAAGCTTTCTATTAAAACTGCCACTTCATTTATGCCGTATTGATTTTTCATTGCATAGCCTTCATTATTGATGAATATGTGTCAAGAAATCATTGCGCTGAGTAATAGCGCCGCCGTTTCTGTTGCAGCCTCATTTCGTGCACAAAGACAAGCCACGGATTTGTGTTTGAATTTACATCAAAACTGTTAGCTGTTTTGCTTCCCTAGGTTGCATAACAACCACAGCTGACTCATAAACACAGGAATGTCTAATTAATATTTTGTCATGTGCCCGAAGCAAGGTCATTATCGCAACACTTCAGTTGTAATCACGGCAGCATTGATGATGTAGAGGCAGAGTGTGAAATATAAATATTCGGTTCTGCTCGGTGAAGACTGTCTGAGCTGAAACCACAGCCTCTGGTACAACAGTTACAGTTTATGACCTGTCTTTATCATAGTTGGAGCAAAAAAAGCAGTCTGCAGTCTGAAATTAAGGTCAGCGTAAAATATTTAGCATCCCAGGTTAGGTTTTAAATGAATTTGCAGTGATACACAGCTGAACTTAAAGATTCATGATAATAAATCAGCAGCAGTCTATTATTCAGCTGTTACAAAATGTGACCCCCTCTTTGTTATTTCTAAATGAGATCAATGTTGTGTCAAATAAAGAGGATATTAGCATTTTTAGTCGTGCAGTGTGCTTCGAAAGGATGTCATTTCAACAATCACTGGATGCACTGCGAGGAAATTCATGCTTTCTGAATGAGAAAGTCTGTTGACCTCTAACCCAAACAAATACGTGCATAACCAATGACATTCCAACTATCCTAGAATAATAATTCAAGTTATTACAAGGAAGGAGAAATAATTATACTGTAGGTCGTTTTAAGTAGTGCCTAATTTCTTGGTATTTTAAAGGAAAGGAGACACAAAATGTGTGTAAGTAATTTTATGCACTGCATAATTTTCAGGCATTTTAGAAAAACAACCAAAATTTCCCATCTTACACTGTGAATACACTGTACTTTTAGGGGGACTGACTACATGATGTAGTGGCTTCATTTTATTTTTTTTACATTTTTATTATGCATTATATTGGATCTTCCACTATTCATTTGTCCTCTTTTATCACAAATTCTGTTCTTGCTTTTGCTATAAATAGTTTTACAAACATAGTTCGACCGTCAACTTTCAGACTGACTGTGAGAAAAGTACAAAAAAATAATCTGGATAAAAGTGAATGAAGAAAGACTCCAGAAAAATATATATTTTTATCTGCAAACCCCAAACTGAACACAAATAAATACTGTTCTTATTAGCATTGTATACTTTTATTTATACTTTTCTATTTGTATAGTTTAGTTATTTCTTTAGTTTCTTTTTGTGCTTTCTTCTTTTGTTCTCTCTTTTCTTCTTTTTTTCTCCTATGTGATGAAGATGAATGTGAGGATGAAGAGGAAGAGGAAGAGTCTCTGTTCTTTCTCCCTGACGCATCTACAAAAAACTTTCTTCTTTTATTAAAGAGGATTTTCCAAGCAGAGTCATTATTGTATCCCTGTGCCTCATTACAAGTAGTGAACTATCCCCATGCCCAAGCTGAAGTACGGACACAGAGTTTTTCACTTTGGTTTTTCTTATAATGAAGTTTGCCCCTGAAAGGGTTAAGGGAGAGAGGGTTTACACATAACATCATAGCATCAATTACATTCACCAGCCACTTCACTAGTATTATTGCTGACCATGTCCATCCCTTCGTGACGACCCATCTTCTGATGGCCGCTTCCAGCTGGATAAAGCAGCAGGTCACGAACCTTTGGGATGTGATGATGGAATGGAAGTTTTGCAGCAACTGTGTAATGTTTCCATCTCAGTAGGAACTAAAGTCTCTGAGGAATGTTTCCAGCACCGCGTTGAATTGATGCCACAAAGAATTAAGGCAATTCTGAAGGCAAAGGGGGATCTAACTTGGTACCACTAAGGCATAACTAATGACGAGGCCATAAGTGTATATATCTCATACCACATATTTGCTTCACTTTAATTTCATTTCCACATGATTTGTCAGATTTTGCAGCAGTTCCTACATGTCAATTTTCAAAGATTTCAGTCGCATTAAGCTTCATGGGAAAATTGGATCATGTACCGTTCCTTTAACAGCTGACTATCATTCATGTAAGCGGATGCTGAGCTGAGATTTGAAATGGCTTTTAGCAGTGTTCAGTGTGACGGTCACATGTAAAATATGGTAAACATATTGCTGTGTAACGAACACCGTCACCCTTGGATTTAATCAGTAGTAAACTGTATTACATTTTTCAGTTACATGGAAACTAACATAACAAAGTCAGGATTACTACAGAGATTAATTAATTTAACCAAATACAAGGAACACACAGACAATGTGTCCTGATAGTCATTGTCCTTTGTAATAGTATTAGCAGGTAGCGCTACACCGTAACCATGAACCTTAATCTCAACCAATTTTCCAGAACAAACACAATGCCACCTACCACAAATCCAAATCCTACTATCATCGTAATCTGAAAAATTCATTAAGACCCCCTGGCTCTGCCCCGGCCTGTCTTCACTAATGGCATGTCACATGCATAATGCATGACGCTAATCTGAAATGACAGATTCCGTAAAGCAGGCCCACCTGTGTTACAAAACACAGAGGGGTACCGTAAATATTCTCTGGCAAACATTTCACTTTCAAAGTGAATACACTCACATGGAGTCACCTGATCAAACATGTCAATTTGAGCCATGCATCAGTGACAGTGAAGCCGTGGGGGCCCCGTGGGGCTAGCCGGGCTTCCCTCCCCTTCAAATCATCTTCGGCATTGATTCGATGTGAACTTGGACCATCTGTCCTGTGTTAATTGCACATGTGCTGCTATGTAGTCTCACTGGTGGGCTGCACAACAGAGCCACCCACAGTAAAAGTCCCCTATGGCTTTCTTGATTGGTGAATGTTTATGGTTCATTTAGTCCCCGTAACAGTTGGTCACACTTCAAGGAGAAACATTAAATTCAATGAGTGATCAATGACTTTTGTGGCAGCTGTACCGCACTAACCTATGCGCATAATCAGTCAGGAAGGTCTAGGCGTGTTCTCAGTCTCAAGCTTGCCTTAAAAAGTATTGTGTGTTGACTGTGGACAAATGCATCCTTCACATTTCATATGCATTTTTAGAGCTGTAGCAGAGCAGGGTTTGGACTTTCTGAATAATAATAAGTGGCTAAAGGGGAGATTTAGTCAAAGTGCATTCATCTCGCTGGCTGCGCTGTGGGTGACATCGCTTTCCCCTCTCCTGCTCTTGGTCTCTTTTTCTCTGCTGCAAAGAAGCTCTCACTGAAAACAGCAAGGGTATCCCCTCTGACTTTAATATTACATGGTCTAGATGAGGGGAACACAGGGCAGCGCTGAGGAGAAGATATTTTGATGTCAAATGATGTGGGACAATCCCAGAGCAGCAGCTCAGCTGCGAGGACGGAGGGGAAGGACTGAAAGACAAAGAATAAGCTCAGAAAACAAAAAGAGACAGAAAGCAATGGAGTGCAAGACGGAGCAAAAAGCTAGGAAACATGACAAAAGAGTGGCAAATAAAAGAGAGATGTAAGAGTGCAAAAGAAAGAACAAAAGTGCAGAAATAAGAGAGGGTGAAAACGAAAGAGCGATGTAAGAAGGAGAGCCTGTGATCTTCTGTCTCTATAGAGAGAAAATGAAGAAGGCCATCCTGAAGGAGCGGGGGGGTTGGCTAGCAGAGCTAGTTCCCGGTCTTGACAGGTGTCATGTAGAGTTCCAGTGTGCATGATATTGGACTCTGGCACACTTTTTCAGCTGAAGGGAAAATGCCAATTTTTTACTTTGTTTTGCTCATCTGGGTTTTCTTATAGTTCTCAAAATCTGGAATGTGCATTTTTCCAGTGAGTGTCAGTTAATGTGATTGTTGTAGCTTATCCATTATTTATAACTCTTAGGGCACAGACAAGGAGGATGCTCAGCACACTCTCAAGCACATCGCTAATGCAAAGAAGAGAATGTGAGTGTGAAGATCTGCATGCATATGCCCCCCAAAAAAACAGAGAATTTTTAAATAACTGTTTTTGCCGTACTTCACAATACTTGCTTTGCCTCACAATAAATTTTTCAATTTCATCTCACAGTACATTTCATCTGAACCACAGCAAAGGGCAGCTAACACAACTGAGCTCATCAGAGGCCTGTGACATCTGCCTGTCGATAACACCGTGTGTAGGTTGAAGGAAGGACTTAACCTGGAACCCCAGAGAGAATTTTTGTTACGACACATTTAAAACTACCTACTGAAACATAAAGGCAACTCTTCATAATTAGGATAAAAACCAGTTAAGAACAGGAACTGCTAAGCCAACTGAAACATGGAGCCTTTGAATTAAAATGTCATGATCAACAGTGTCGACAGCAGCTGGGAGATCAAGCGAACCTCAAATCAAAGTTCTCTGTGAGTCACTTTTGATCTTAAAAGCATTTATTACCGTTATGAGAGCTGCTGTGGCACTATGGTTGGCTCTGAAGCCTGACTGGTATATAAATATATGATCTATACTGGGAACTGAAAATTACTCCTGCAGTTGTTTGTAAAGTGGGATTGAACACAACGAGACTTCATTATGAAGAAGTGTGAAAAAAGTACTAAAAAACAGAAAATCGTAATCCGTGACTGTAGAGGACAGTTTACACTGTTTTTAACACTCTTTGTAATTTCACTACAAAGAAGTTCTTTATTATGACGAGCTCAAAAAACAGTTGTGGCACACCGACAGTCAGCAGGGGACGGACCCCCCTGCACACACGTTGGTCTGTTAGGATGGTGTCCTTAGACGTCATAGGGCAACAGGTGGGGTACAAAGGTTGCCAGTACATCAAAGTGCTAATAATAACAATAAAAATCACATTATTATTTGACACTTGAACAAATGACATATAAGCTGCAGGCAGACGATACATTCTGGCCCACATTTTTGACCAGTAGTTGCAAACTTTTTGATACTGCCAGATTGGAGCTAAATTTGCCACAAGCAACAGGTTTCTCTTTTTTTAATGTTTAATGTTTGATATTTGAGTGCTTCTTCATAGAGCAAACATGTCTGATGTGTCCTCTTGTGTGGGCTGTCCAGTCCTTTTGCTCTCTGTACCCATGGAAGTCACATTTTTGTTTTTTTAAATGCAGGGGTAGTATTTGTCTAATACAGGGTAGACCAAGAATACCCAAAGACTTACCAACTCCTGGTTGGACGTCTTGTTGTTCAGCTGAATCATTGCTTTCTGACTCAGACTAAAAAATTACACATTACACTTTTATCCTTATCCCTGCTAGCGAGAAGCATGCTGGGATAAGGTAGAGAGATTCAATTTGAAAAATGCTACATGTCAGTGCCAGTAGGTGATTTTACTTAGCTTACAATTACTTATTTGACTTGCTTGAATTGGTAACATCTAAAATGATTATGTTTATTGAAATCAAATAAAGAAGTTAAAATTTACTTAAATGATTTCAGTTGCACAGATATAATAATTAGTTACAAAAAAACTTGCATAAACAGGTTAGATCAACTTAATTTTTTAAGCTGGAGTTTATCAATTCAGTTCCCCAAACATAAATTACCAAGTTACATTCACCTAAAAAAAATCACCTAAATTGGATTTATTTATTTATCTGAGTTCCTTAGTGGAACAAGATAAATGAAATTTCTCTTTTAAGAAGGGTGTATTTGATGATTTCAGTTCAACAAACTTAAGTTATTTAAATATTACATAACCTTATTTTTTAAACTTGGATATGTTTAAAGATCTAAATGAATCCAAATTAAAACTTAATGTGAGTGCAGTTTAAAGAAAATAATTTCAATAGGCAAAGTGAACTGACTTTATTCAAAACAAAAACAACAAAAACATCTAAAAATACAAAATGTAAAAAGAAGCGAATATCTCACACCCAGTTTCTGAGGAGAGTTTGAAAACTTATCGTCAACAGCAGCCAGTACAAAGAAATGTCCTTAACATTTATCTATCTGCAGTTTTAAAAAACAGTGTGCTGTGTAACCAACTTTAGTAAATCAGCAACTGGTATGAATGCTCTGGCTTCAGAAAAGAACTGTCACAACTAATCCACATTGAATGCAGAGATATTCATGTGTGGTTTGAAAAATAATTGTTGCATTTGTTCAAATATTGTCTCTTAGACCATACATTGGCAAACACATCTGAAAGATGGCCTTTCGGTCAGTGTGACACACCACACTGTGTCACTGCTGCGAGGACTGAAGTGTAGCGTAAAGATTTTGGACTTTTGTGGACATCTTGTGCTGCTAGAGCTGCATGACGACCATTACTGATACCTGCAATATCACACATCAGCTAACTGATCGTAGAGTTTAGGCATATTTGAAACAATTCTCCAAAGTGCATTCAAAATGTATTATTCGTTTTAAACTAGCAAGCCCCAGCATGAAGTAGTAATAGTTTGATTCAGCAAGTAATGGTGATCAATTTGAATTGTTTAAATATGATCTTACATCATATTTAAACAATAATTATGCACAAAATATACTTATGTTTTGTATGACTGTTCGACTTACCTTCCATTCATGTTCCCTTGAATAAAACAGTGGTAAGAACCACAGGAGAACTGTTTGGGAGGAGAACGTGTACGTCCTGACGTCAGACGCACGAGAAACTTAAATGACTCGCCTTAACCTAAATATGAATTTCAAATTAAAGGCACTTTGTATATTTTTAAGTTGCTACAATGTAAAAAGTAAAACGTAGAATGCCACGGCTAAAGCAGAAATGGAGATTGTTTTGACTCAAAAATTTTAAGCGACTTCAACTTCCCGCACATTCACTTTTTAGAGTGCAGCACAAAGTCATGTTTTGGGGGTTTTTTTTTGTTTTGTTTTGTTTTTCACATTTTTTCACAAACATCAGGGTCAAATCATTGTCTGTAATTCCCTGAATGTCACACTCAGTCACAGTTTTACAAACGAAGCAACTTGGTCACAATAAAAAGCATTTCATGCTATCATAAGTTTATTATTATCATCACACATCCACAGAATTTTCATAATTTTTTTGCAGTTTGTTTTCTTGAAATTATTGATTGATTACCCCAGTCTTACTACAAATGTTGATGGCAGTTGTAATAAAATATAAATATAAAAAAAGAGCACAAGACCATGCAGTCTCCATGAAAATCCATGTACAGTAAAAGAAAAAAAACAGAAAAAGGCAATTTACATTCAAAGTTTAAGTTCACAAGACTTTTACAAGGCACTTTAGAAAATTCCCTGTGACCCATGTCTTTAATGTTAAATGGCACTGGGGGAAACATGCCTAATGAAGCTGTGCGCTTCTTCCTGTGCACGTCTGACAACACCACATGCAACACCATCGCTGCTTCCACAGCAGGAACAGGAGAGGATGCCAGGCTCCTCTCCTGAGAAACAATTAGCTGTGAACTTCAGAGGCGAACAATGATTAGCATGTGCTTGAGCGGATAGCGGGGAACTCGAGTCCCCTCACAGCCCATACATACTATTGAGCCCTTACATAATCAGACACTGAATTACATAACATTTTGCGCTTTCATACCCAACCCCACTATTGCCCAGCATCATTCCATTTACACACACACACACACACACACACCCTTGCACACACAATCTCTCTTGCTTCCCTGCTCTTTTTGACTCGATTTGTTTCCCCCCTTCAATGCAGTAACCTCGTTTGGATCGCTGAGCTAATTAAAGGGCCCACAAACCAGAGTAAGAGTCTGCCATATGCTGTGGCTAACAGTAACTCCAGAATGTCACAACCTGGAGCATCTGACTTACTGTATCTGTTAGAGCAGAACTAAAACAAATTAGATCCTTATGCTCCCCTTATCTAAACCATAAAAGCCCTTGGATCTCCCCTATCTAACATGAATTTAATGTGAGCCTTATTGCGTTTTTATAAAACACACAGATGACTCCACTACATCATTCATTCATCATTTTTCACTATAAAAAGATAAAAAATAAATCTAACAGTAAATATAAAAGATAAATTAAAACAAATACACTAAAATTGAGTGCACAACCCAAAATAATAAGGAGGACAAAAAAAAAACAAAAAACGTCCAAATAAAACACAATATTAAGGAGTGATTTGACAGAAGAGACTTTCACTGGCAGCCTCGATTTCTCAGGCCAAATAGCCCACGGGGGCCCTGACAGCAAAGACAGCAGTCACCTTTAATCTTTATTCACGAGGAAAGAGAAAAAAGAGTTTCGGCTGAGACTCACAGGAACCTTGAGGGAGCAAAGGTGTTAGTGAAAGCATGGGATAAGTTATGTTTCAAAGTAACGTCAAATATTGAGATTCCTTCCAAAATTTAGCAGCCCGATAAAATGAGATGTGGTCCAATTGCATTTCTTGATAAAATAAAAATTTTCAAGGTGGAATCTTTTTTGAATGAAAATATGTATAAAAATAAAATATGTATATGTATACTTTTTTGAATGAAAATATGTATAAATCCATTTTAAAAAACCCTTTGAAGATATTTTTGAGCATATAAATAAAATACTCTTTCTTCATAGCAACATTTAAGCATGTGTTAAGAAAGTCATAAAATCACATTTATCTCACCTAGAAATTCAAGAATCTACGAGCAGGTGAATATTTTTCATTTCTCTGGCAGTGCTGAGCTTCTCAGTGTTAGGGTTGTGTGCAGTCTAAGCTTCAAGCTTTCACATCTCTTTGTGTCATACGGCTACCAGAGCAGGACGGGCTCCCAGATTAGTAGTAATGTCACAAATCCCGCTTGCAGCTACACACTTTAAACTTAGATTTTGAACAAGCTCAGACTGTCAGTGGATGAATTTGAAAACCTTCTTCTAGTGTCTCTGAACGCATTTCATTCTGTGCAATAAAAGTCAAGCATCCAACAACTGAATTTCACCAGGAATGTGTAAAGGCCAATGGCAATGGTGTGTGTGGGTGTGTGTGTGGGTGTGTGTGTGTGTGTGTGTGTGTGTGTGTGTGTGTGTGTGTGTGTGTGTGTGTGTGTGTGTGTGTGTGTGTGTGTGTGTGTGTGTGTGTGTGTTAATACACTATTTTGACACTTAAGGAAAGTTACGTTCGTCAAGCTGTTCCAATCAACATTTCGTATCCTGGGAACAAATTATTTCCTGTAGGTTAAAGTTCTCCTCGGCTCTGGGAGTTTTGCCTTAGCATTATTTTAACAAAAGGTGATACTGATGTGCTCACAGCTTGTTTCAACAAGTATGTAAACAGTACATATGTATGTAAACGATGTCATCATAAAACATAATTCATGATTTTTAAAAATGGCACCTTTCTTGCTGTAGTGGTTTGCCTCGTACACGAAAGATCAGGGGTTGAACATGATGTTTACAGATGACACTGTGATTTGTAGTGAGAGTAAGGAGCATGAGTTTAAATACCTGGAGTCAATCATACAAAGCAACAGACTGTGCAGGCAGGGTGGAGTGGTCTCAGGGACTGAAGGATAGCAGCAAGAGTGAAAGGGAAGGTTCAGAAGATGGTAGTGTGACCTGCTATGATGTATGGTTTGGAGACAGTGGCACTGACAAAAAGACAGGAGGAGGAGTTTCCTTGGGAGTGACCAGGAGGGACTGGATTAGGAATGAGTACATCAGCGGAACAGCTCAGTTTGAGCAGTTTGGAGTTAGACAGGCGAGGCTGAGGAGGAACAGTGGATATACTGGACAAAGCATATTGAAGATGGAGTTGCCATCATCCAAAGAGGACATGCAGAGGGTTGGTGTGACAGAGAGGATGTAAGAGATGGATGAAGGCACATGATCCCCTGTAGTGACCCCTAAAAGGAGCAGCTGAGAGAAGTAGAAGAGCGCAAAAAAGATTTATTAAAACTAGTGATTCTATTTAAACCATGGAAGTAGCCACTATGATGTAACTTGGGACTTTGCATTTGGAAGCTCGTCAGGATGCTGGCTGCTGCCATGATAGTTTCCAGCAACCTCCAGAAATCCAAAAAAAAAAAAAAAAAAATGGACACTGGCTGGTTCTAAATGTGAATCAATACCCATAGACTCTCCTGTTAAAATGCCCAAATTAAAAGCAGAAATAAACATCTTTACAGCCCAAAAGAAACCGGTGGAAGATATCAAATTTGCTACATTCATCTTTTATGTACCCTCTGAGGGTCTCTGAAGCTTGAAAAAAGGGCAACTGGACTTCTTTTTTTGTCCCTTGAAGAGAAACTCAAAAAAAGGAAAAAGCCATTGACTGCCCTACTTACTACCATCTTTACCCTGGAGAAACTACTCCATGCATTTACGGACTCCTGAAGGTCCACAAGCCAGGAGTCCCACTCAGATCCATTATAAACTTGGTCACCTACAACATTTCCAAACACCTCGCCACCATCTTCTCTCCACTTGTAGGCAACACACCCCACCACACTGAAATCGCCACCGATTTTACCAACAAGGTCTGTCATCTTGTACTGAATCCTGATGAAACCATGATGTCTTTTAATGTGGGTTCACTTTTACTTGCATACTTGCATTACTTGCAAACGACTACAGGAGGACGACTCCTTACAAAACAGAACCAGCTTTACCCCAGATAGAGGTCTAATTGCTTGGCATGCAATTAGACCTCTGCCTTACCACAACATATTTCAAACACAGCAAAGGTTTCTACAGACAAAAGCATGGATGTGCCATGGACTCCCCAGTGTCACCCATTGTAGCCAACCTTTACATGGAGGAAGTGGAAAGTAAAGCTCTTGGCTCCTTCACAGGGATGGCTCCTAGCCACTTGTACAGATATGTGGATGACACCTGGGTCAAAATCAACACCCAAGAAGTAGAAGCCTTCACTCGCCACATCAGCTCAGTGGAGGAACACATAAGGTTTACCAGGGAGGACACCAGGGATAATAGGTTACTGTTCCTGGACTGTGCAGTGCTTATTGAGGAAGATGGAAACCTCAACACTGAAGTTTACCGGAAGCCCACACACACAGACCAGTACCTACTCTATGACTCCCACCACCCTCTGGGACACAAACTTGGGGTAATCAGGACCCTGCAACACCGTTTCCTCCAAGGCAGAAGGGAAACAAAAGTGTTTACATGTGTGTAAAGGCTTCCTTTACACACATGTAAAGGAAGCCTTTAAAACATCAAATCAGCCAAGATATACAGGAAAGAAGGTTAAACACAAACTAGGGAAGATAAGAATGACAAGCAGAACAGCATTGTCATCCCTTATTTGGAAGGCTTGTCAGAGAAACTCAAAAGAATTTTCTCCAAACATGACATCCCAGTATACTTCAAATCAGGTCACACTCTAAGGCAGAAATTGGCCCATCCCAAACTCCCAAACACAAGCTCAGCAATGTAGTGTATGCTGTCCAGTGCAGTGAAGAGTGCTTGGACCTCTACATTGGAGACACCAAACAACCTCTTCACAGACAAATGGCACAACATAAGAGCCACCTCGACAGGAAAAGACTCAGCTGTACATCTGCATCTGAAGGAGAAAGGGCACTCTTTGAGGATGCTAATGTTCACATTTTGGACAGAGAAGACAGATGATTTGAAAGAGGAGTAAAAGAAGCCATCTATGTCCACTGTGAACAACCATCACTGAACAGAGGAGGTGGATTACGTCACCAACTTTCCCCAACCTACAATAATGTCCTGAGCTCCCTCCCAAGGTGCCACAACCCCCATTTACACCTTTGTTCAGGTGACCTTAATAGGTCACTTCATAGAATGGGGCAATGTCCCAAATTGGTTTCCACCTGAAACACTGATAGAAATAACCCACGCCTCCTTTCACATCTAGGCGCATGTGATTATGCACATGAACAATAGTGGGTCACAACCACCTCCAGGAGACTACGCCCACTGGGGTCTAAATACCGGGGCCTCGCCACCTTTTGGTTTGAAAAGTCAAGAAGCCTTTCGGGTGAGAGGTGAAACATCTTCAAAAAACAAAAAGAAGTCCAGTCGCCCTTTTTTCAAGCTCCAGAGACTACTATGACCTGGATGACTGAGAACCTACACAGACATATTAACTTGTGTGCTTTCACGTTTAAATTCTGAAAGTTAGAACAGCCCCAAAAAATAACAGAAAGAAATATAATGCCTTACATACCAGTGCACATTTAATTACATTTAACAGCCTATTTGTCAAGCTCTTCAAATATATGGAGTTATGCATTTCTGGTGGTTCAGCTGCACAGTCATCCTTTGATATATTGTGGGAAGTAGTTTTATTAAAAGTAAAAAAATAAAAATAAAAAAATTCAAAAAGTAAAACCACCAGTGCACTAAAAATCAAAGGCAATGAACAAAAATAAGACAAAAGTTGGACAAAAATTTCAAACACTTCATTACTTTTTAAAAACATATTGGAGTAGAAGAAAGAATTCAAAATTGTCTGAAGGCACTCAGGAACAGAAAGTTGTTAGGATCAAACAGCAAGTAAGATTTTATTTCTCTGACTTCTAAAAGAAAATTTTCTGGCATGATGTTAATGTCCAACAGAGCAAGTGTCCAGTTTTTTTACTGTGGGGGTTTAAACTGCATAACAGTGCAACATACACCACAGTAATTAACTACCCCCAGCTGTTAATTTTATATGACCTCCAGACCTCCCCACAACCTATTTAACACCCTGTCGGCACAGAGCACCACCCGGTCACTGCTCAGCTGGAGTGCCATTGTAGAGTAGAGACTCAGGGGAAAGTAAATAGAGAAAAAATTGAAGGGCAAATAAAGAGACGTGGAGGGTTCTCTCTCACATGTACAGCTCATGTAATAAGGGTCATAGTGCCCTGGGCTACCCAACTGTACAGGCAGGAAAAATAATTTAATTCATGAAGGAGGGAGAGGGGAGTGGTAGCTTTTCCATATCAAAGAGGGTTGGGAGCATTTTGTTTGAGAGGCACATTTTCAAATTCTACAAATTCATTATTCTCTTTTTGATTAAAATTCCAAGCGTCTGCCCTGCCTCTCTGCCTGATTGAAGTGTCAAGGGAGTTTCCAGACAAAGGTACTGGATTCGGCTCCTTGAGGCAATTGCTGACTTCGAGTGTTAAGAGCAGCGGGAATCTGGAGGATGAATTCTGCAAAAAAAAAAAAAAATGTTCAGACAGCAAATCCCAAATGCATAGAGGGCTTCATGTTCCTTGTACAACTGAGAAACGCAGCGGTGCCAGACAGAAGGCTTATGTTTCATGTTTGATCCTTTCTGTGTCACAGTAACAGCCTCGTAGGCTGCGACGGCCTTAGCGTGGCAGCGCTCACTCCGCCACAGGATTTCCACTCACCAGAGCAAACGTCGATCAGATCAGACACATTAAGAAGCTAATTGTCCCCCTTGGGCTGGGCTGTTCATTATCTGAGCCAGTGCACAAAATTCAGTGGAGCAGGAGCAGAAATAGAGGCCGTGGCAGACTAACACATACTAGCATGGTCAGTAGCTTCGTGAACCACAAATGGGCATCAACGCAGACACCCTGTGGTGGTGCCGATCATCCAAGACGTGCATGGTTTCCTTCTGTAAACAGGAAATCCCTCTGTGAAATTGCCAGTTATAGAGTTGCAATTACCGACTACAGTTGCCCCCCATCCCCCCCTTTCATAAGCACATAACCTGCTAGCAACAATATTCTAATTCATTTGCCTGTCTCTTGAATAATAGATTGCAAAGGCTTAGACCAGATAAAAAGCTTTTTCACCCCGAGGAAAGCTGGTGTTTGCCATTCGAGGTGCATTGTTAATGTTACACCGCGCATGTTATCCAGCAACTCTAATTCTTTGAAAAAGACGGACACCTTCTTCGTAAGGGGGAAAAAAAACGCCTTTTCTTTTTTTTTTGCTCCTGTGGTGGAAGCAGGAGCCACGTTGGAGCTGGTCCAAGCGGAGATGTATTGGCAGGTGAACATTTAATACCATTCACTCCTCCCCAGTGAACACACAACAACAGACCCTGCCCCCTTTGAGCTCTAACAAATAACTCTCCTCTTCACAGCCAACGTGTGTCTTTATTTCCACACACAATTGAGTCATGATGGGATTACCCATTGTGTGTACAGCTGCAGTCACAGGATTACGGATGACTAGGGATGATGGCAGAGAGAACACAGTTCTAACCAAGTGCACACCAGCCACTGGCTTCACATTTGCCAGCTTGGAAATATGCTGAAAGACCTGAGATCATACCACGATGCTACTATCATCAAGAGATGATATCTTTTTTTTCTAAAAGATGTGGTATGTGGTCTGATGATAGGGTGAGACCCATTTCTCAGTATGGTTTTGTTATGTTAGGCGTATTCCTGAATATCTGGATTGCATGTGCTTCTGAGTTTTGGGGTTTGCGTGCACAACCTGCTGGCTCTCCTCTCTCTGTTGTTCATACCTGTGTGACAACAATCACATGTGACTGTGGGCGTGTGTGTGTGTGTGTGCCTGTATAAGCGCCCAGCGGAGGCGAGTGGTGACTGTCAAAAGTGACACGTGATGACTGGGTTTGCAAGACACACCATTATCACAACTCTCACACCTAAGGCAAGAATGCGTATGTGCAAGTGAGCTGTGATGACAGGGTGCACCCCATGCTCATGTGCACCTTGTAAGACAGAGCTGCGCATCTCTGCCAGCAGATGGGCCCCACAGCGGTGGAGCAGCGCAGCCGGCATCACAGGAACACTGACTAGGAATGCTGTTATTACACCTCTACGCAATGTGGTAATTTACTGTAATTCTAGTCAGTGTCACAACAGCACTGATGTTCATTTCAATCGCTGTCATGTTTTTCAGAGGCGGCAAGAAAGCAGATATGTGGGTGATGAGACACAATGTTTTTTGGGCTGATATGCGCTCATGACAAAACCAGACCCCTGCGAACTTGAGTCATGCTGAGAGGCAGAGATGTCAAATGCAGTCAGTGATCAGCGGGGACAGTGTCCAGACGTCCCATGCCAGCACAAAACTGTTCTGCGTCTGCATCCTCTCTGGATAGTGAACGGGGGGGGCACGGGACACACGGTGACTCACACTGTGGACTGGAAGGGGACTGAGGGAGGAGAGAGAAGGATTGAGAGTCACTCATCATCACACACTACATCATTTCCCTCCCTCATTACAGCCAGTGCCACCCACACTACTAAGAGCATGCTTGCACACTCCCGTATGGTAGAATATGAAAGAAGTAGCCTCTACATCAGTGTGTCAGAGGAGCTTATCCGTAATGGGCAAAGCAGGCGGCAGCAGTGAAGCACTTATCCAGAGCAGCCAACCTGTGTAATACTGTACTCACAGTGAGAGCAGACATTCAGAGAAAGTGGTTAAAAGCTTGTGCCAATTAGCATGTTTCAGCATCTACATCCTGATGTAGGCTTTCTTTCAGTGACAGGTCACAGCACGCACTGTTCCGCTATCAGTATTTCACATATTCAACAGGAAATGCCTGTTTTCATCTGCCTTTTATTGGGTTAGTCAGTTTTTGCCTGTGCACGAAGTGTTATGAGTAGTCTACTGATTCCAAAAATTGTAATAATAAGCTCGGGGTGCAGATTGAATATAAACACAGTTCCCAAAAATCTAACCTGCCTTCAGTATAGTGGCAATGTGATGCAGCTTATGCTCCACACAGATAAAAAAAAAAAAAAAAAAGCTTGGCATGCAATTACTAAATTAGTCGAGAAATTAATTTCAACCCAGTGAACTGACACAGAAACGCACTGAACTGCTAATCTGGGAGCAGGAGGGCTAGAAATCTTCTGGAATTTAAAGTTTAATGGATTAATGATGTCAAGACTCTCAAGTGGATAGGGCCGTAGCACAAAGTAACTCTGGAGGAAATAAAGTGCTTATGGCTGTCTGTATGGGAGTCTGCTAGCATTGTAGTCGCTTTAGTATGGAGTAACGCACTTCTGCTGATGGCTGTGCAGCATAAACTGCCCATCACAGCTATTGTAGTCTTTTATTAATCTTGAATTCCCTGGCATTTTCTTCCACACAGGGCTTCTGAATGGCCTTATGAGTCAGTAAAAAAAGCTTTTTCAGTGTATGACATGGCCTATTGTTTTCAAAAAGCCTACACAGGGACACAACATTATGCAAGGCCATCTGTAACACCAGCAATATCTCAGTCAGAGGTATTGATTAGTCATAGGAAAAAAGTTGAAATGCAAATTCTATTAAAAGCTGTTTTTCTTCACTATAAAAAGCATGAATGTTTCCATAAGAGACTGCCGGCATCTATGTTAACAAGACCTCTTCCCCATCTCCAGGATGGTCAACATTTTACTGTGCCATTTGGTGTGGATGTTCAGAAGTATATATGATACACAACAGAATTGGAGCTGGAGCCTATCCCAGCTGTCATAGGGCACGAAGCAGGGTACACCCTGCACAGGTCACTAGCCTGTCGCAGGGCTAACACAGAGAGACAGACAACCATTCACACCTATGGGCAATGCAGAATCACCAGTTAACCTAACCCCAGTAACTGCATGTCTTTGGACTATGGGAGGAAACTTTAGTACCTGGAGAAAACCCACACAAACACGGGGAGAACATCCAAACTCCACACAGAAAGGCCCGGGCCAAGGTGGATTCAAACCCAGACTTTCTAGTTGTGAGGCAGCAGTGCTAACCACCACCCCACCGTGCTTCAAAGAAATGCTTCAAAGAAATGAAACAGAAGGGAGTACATGCAGAACTGAGCATAGGTTAAACAATGAACAGTGCAAGCAGAACTGGTGAATGTGAAACTAAATAATATACCATAGGACATCCTAAGATTGCTTGAATTAGCATATATTGCTATCCACTATATGGAATGCAAAGATACAATTAGCTCCCATTAAACACAAGTTAACAGGTTTTGCAACAAACTATTAAACATAAAAGGGCCTGGCAAGTAAATAAACCTATTAATACTCACAGCTGCTTCATAAACGCACAGAAGGAAATGTTCAGCGCGTGATTAGCATCTTAATCACTCAATAGTCAGTCAAGTGACTGTACTTAACTCCTTCACTGCTAAGCTTTCCAACACTGAAATGTTGCCTGCTGCCTGTTTCCATGCCAGTTAGAGAGCTTATACATGTGTGCATTGCACCCATTCAGTTTATGGATGCATCTGACCAAGTTCACCAGTGTAATATTTCACTGACTTATCCAAATGATAATAAAAAAAACAAACATGTTGGCCACCAAAATGCTGACATTTAAGATTAAATGCTGAGTATAGGCACCGGTGACATCATGGTGACTATATCCATCTTTATGGTAATTATCAGTTTTTGGTTTTTGGTCAGTGTTTACCAGTTAAACCATGTTCAATATCGTGCTATATAATATCAGTCTTGTCAGAATAATTATACACTAAATCTCATTATCTTTCCACAATGCAGTTGTAGTTAAAGTACAATATAAGCTTAGGTTTTGAAGTGTTAGAAAAATAAAATTTTCTATACCAAATTTCATGGACATGGATCAAAATTTTACTGAGACATTTGCCTGAAAAGCATGTCAATCTTGTTTTATTTTTAGGGAAAAACATCAGTAAGCTGGCCACAAATTTATATGCACAATTTTACAACAACATTAGACCAGAATTGCTTTGTAATTTCATTAAAAAAAAAAGAATACATGGCTGTGTTTGCCCATTAAAAAAACTGCAGGAACATATTCTCTTCTACCACCTGCTTGTAGCCTCGAAGCAAAAAAGCTATCCTTCATTAAAAGTGGAAATGTCCTGGACTGACGACATCCTCCTGCATAACCCAAAACTAAAGAGGGAGAGAGAGGTTTAATTAAGATGGTTTCAGAGAGCACTGTGGGCTCTGTTCACGCCACATACATATCAATTAAGGTATTTTTAGTCAGGTTGCTGCTCTGGAGTGCAATTTTCCCTTACTTGTCACCGGTAAGACGAAAAGGTTCCACTTTGCATATTTTTGTGATCTTGGAATTTTTTCTGGTATATTAGCATTAGCTCTCATTTAAAGAAAAAAAGGAGCCAAAATTGTGATGGTGCCATCACAGGAAAGATTTGGAGACGTTCCACTGATGGGATATGGGAGATTGCCAGAGTGGGTATGAAGCCTCAGTATTTCAAGGTGACTTCCTGGGCAAGTATACAGTTGCAATTAAATGAAGCTCGTTAGATATGAAAACATGTGAGGATGGCACCAGTTTTTATCTAAGTTAATGCATCAATCATGGAGTTTCTTTATCTTTTTAAAGCTGCAGTAACTGATTTTTTTTTGTATTACTAAGTCAATATGAGGGGTAATGCTTGTAATAAGCTTATGAAGAACTCAGGAGGACGTTTAGTCAGCTAAGGCCTCAGTCACACAGGCCTAGAGAACAGTTGGCAACCATCTGTCAACCACTGATCATGTGGAGAAAAGTGTGTATTCTGTGACTGGTTGATGAGTGGTTTTGGAGGTTGCTGGCAGTCACTAGTGCAATCACAAAGAGGTATATCGTGCTGCACTGAAAACCTAGTGATTGCTTTGGTCAGTAGCAGATTGCTGTGGTGGCCTGTATTTTGTATGGAAGACACCAACTTGTCTGCAAACACTTGCAAACTACGTGCTGAACAGTTCAAAGTAAAAGTTGCACCTTTAAATGTGCTGTTGAAGCAGGAAAGGCACAGCTTTTACTTTGAAGGCAAACATTCTCCATTTCCTGTTTGTATCAAGTTTTACTACATGGCAAGTGTCTGCAGACAAGTCAGGGACTGTCATGCAAATTATGGGTAACAACAACAATCTGCTAGTGACCAAAGCAATGACAAAGAGGTTTTTGATGCAGCACCCTCTTTGCATATAATTTCATCCACTGACTGCCAGAAACTTCCAGCAACCACTTGCCAGTTGGGGAATACGCATTTTTCTCTAGTGACTGGAGGTTGCCAGGGGGATGACAATCAGTCTTTAAGTTTGGTCTAACAGAGGTGCAAAGGGTGTCATGAGAGACAGGTCCTGGATGGATAAGAATTACAACAAGATATCTATAACAGATACTCTAGAAACTGTACAGGCTCACAGTTCTATACACCAGTAACCTAACCAGCAAATGGAAGCTAAAGTAAATGGCTGAAAACAAAGTGAAAAAAACTGAAACACAGAGCTATCTTATGAAATACACCTCTAACCTTCAACTATGGACAGAATTTTTTTTAATGAGAATAAAGATCTAACTTGTTTTACATTATTCATTCTCATTTGCACATGCACCACATGAGACAACAACACTCAAACACAAAATGACAGATAAAAAACTTGTAAACAAACACAGCATCTTCCAAATAAATGTTAACTCAGGTGTCATAGTCTCAGTATTTCAGTTTATGCACACAGTTGTAAACTGCATAAAAACTGTCTCATTCAGTTATTTAAACAAGGGCGTCCTTCTCCTCCCAAAGCATTATTTTTTCTTGCATGTTTAAACACTGTGTAATAAGTCCAAAGTTGAAGCTAATGCAGGATGATTAGAAAGTGAAATCTCATTAAGAGCAACACCACTCTCCTTGTTATATCACCAAATGCATCTCCGCTCCTGGATTAGTTTGAAGAAAATAACTGCACTGTGTGTGTGTGTGTGTGTGTGTGTGTGTGTGTGTGTATAAAATGTGAGCAAAAAAAAAAAAAAGGACAAAAGCAACCTTGCTGCAGGGAGTGGATATACAGTCAACCCGGTCCTTCTAATTCCTGTTTCGTGCTTTTCTCACCTGGCAAGTGTCTCCCCAGGGTAGGTGACAGAGGTCATGAGCAGAGGATAGTGGGTCTGATGCGAAAGTAGAAGCCGTGGGGGCAAACTATGACAACCAACACCATCACTATCATCATAATCATCACATTTTCATTTGCAGGACTCCTGCTGTGTGCAGCCATGGCGACAATCAAAGGGAAATTGGAGCTGCTCACTCTCAAGGTTTGTGCAATGTCAGGGTCACTGCGGTGGCCTTCCCACTGCACAGCTACACAACCAAGCAAGCAAAACAACTTCTTAATAATGACTCCATAAGACTGTGTCTTGGACATATCATTGAATCAAACATGGTGTTTCACTCCTACAACTTACAGATGAGCTTGTCTGCTGTGTTGGAGCAAATTTTTATGTGTGGTGTCTTGAGTTGAACATAGCGATTAAAGTGAACTCAACAGCACAAAGTTTCTCTTTGCTGGTACAGCCTTCCCGCTTTAATGCACAGTATATATGCAGTTTTGTTTTTATTTTTCCCTAGGTTCATTCCATAATGTTCTGCTGTTTGTTATGCTATGAATAATCACAAAGGCAGTGACACAAGAGAGTCAAATCGATTTAAACAGTAATTAGCACATTACAGAGACACACGGGGCCATGCATTCATTGCCTATATTACTGGTGCATCTGGATGTTTGTTTAGCATCAACAGAGCCTCGAAAATGATCCGACGATTCCTCGAATGATGCAGTTTGGACAGCTTACAAAATTCTGAGCGAAGGAAATGGCATTCACTGTTGAGCTGTTATATAATGGCCCGCATGGTGCTTCCGTTCCTGGAATTGTTCATGGACAAAACCAATGGGGTGTCCGTGCTTACGATGAATGAAGGAACCAAGCTGTGGTCAGCCAACTGAGCAGCACACTAGAATACAAAAATAGATGACATGACAGGTCTCCAAAAGTGAAGCCAAAATATCACGGATGGATGGATGGATGAATGGATGGATGGAGCAGCATTTGGAGAGCGCAGTCCTCTGCCAACTGTCCTATCTTGCAGTTTTAAAGAAAGGGATCCTTTCCACCAAGAACATGAACTTCCAATTTACAGAGTTTGCGTGCTCTTGCTAGCAAACATACAGTCAGCACCAACAACCTCAGTCGGCCTGACAACCAGTCTGTGCAGGAGTGACATAATAATGTGGAAGAACTGCTAGTTTCCATAGAAGTGGTTCTACAGTAAACTGTAAGCAATATTCTGATACCTGTACAGGAGTTCTCTAAGTTAAGCATTGAGGAATTTCTAAAAAAAAAAAAAAAAGTATTTTAAAGCTATTTTTGAACGGCAGAGTGTAAAGCTTGGTTGGAAACTGTGCAACTGTGTACAGCATTTTCGTACCTTTGATTAAATAAATACATCTGTGGTGCCGCCTGGCATTCCTTGTAGCTGATGCTGTCAAGATGCATCAGGAAGTAGGGAAATTTATCACCACATTACCACTTAACGTGCACCCTCTTTCCATTCTTGTCACTTTCATGTGTTCATGCATGTAGATGTCGATGAGCTTGTGGCATGTATCTGCAGCAGCTAAACAAACGGAGCAAGCATAAACTGAGTGACTTTTATTCGAAGTGGTGGTTAATTTTAAATGCAACATTTCAGACTCAACGAATAACTCCGAGCACGTAAGAAGTTTTTAATGTGGCATCTTAGCTGTATTTCTCAAAAGGTACACTAAGGACATTGTCATATGTAATAATGCCATTCTCAAAGTTGAACAAAAAGAGAGGATAGATGACAGATGCCAAACTTCAAGATAGTTCAAGCTGGCTAAACACATGGGGTCAGCGTTTGCACCTTAGCCTGACATGCACCATCCCACAAATGTAACTACACATCACAGCAATGCAGATTTCTCCACCTGTCTGTTTGGTGGTAAACACAGTATATTGATTACCACAAGGAAAATACCTCTGTGGAACAAAACCTAAGTGTATTAGCTTGCCTAGCATGCTGATGAAATGGCTGGTATTCTGCTAATACAGATGCATGCTGGTTTTTTTTTTTTTGGTTTTTTTTCATCTTCATAGCTCTGACAGTGCATATATGGACTCAGATCATGTTCTGAAGTCCTCTCTTCATCCTGCATTGTTCTCCTTCCTGCTCATCATGATTTATTAGCTCCACATCCAGCGTGAGCCCTCACATTCACTTGTGATGGCAGAGGAATGCAGCTACACCACGGAGAGTCAATGCAGTGCTATAAATTGGGCTTTAAACCCCAAAACAACAGAACATAGACATGAAAACTCAAGAGATGCTTCCCACTGTCACTTCAGGTTGAGGCTTAAAAGTTTCAATGAACAATACTGCTAAAAGGATAAAAATAAAATTTGTTCAAATACTTGGATGATACACAATAATAGTCATAAAAACATGAATTACACAGTACACAGAATCATTTCTAACCCAGCCGCGTGGTGTCCAAACAGGGGTCCATAACCAAACCTACTCCTAGTGCAGTCACAAGCTCAGTAAAGGAGAGGGTTGTGTTAGGAAGGGCATCCGGGATAAAATCATTGCCAAAGCAAACTTGCAGAACCTCAGTAAGATTTCCATACCAGACTGGTCAGGGCCACCACCAGTGCCGCTGACCAGCAGGGTGCCTGTGGAAACTGTGCCACTGCTGGCCAAAGGCAGAGGAGGGGGAGAGGGAGGGGAAGAAAAGGATGCGAGGGATAGGGTGAGATGGAGGCAGATTATCCACTGTGGTGAATGTGAGTTCACTTCAACATGTATGTTTGCCCTCTGTCACTGACAGTGAAAAATCATTTAGTTGAGGTCGTCCATAGGAAAAAAGATTCATACTGAGTTCCAAAATAAAACAAAGATATGGCATGAAAGATGTGGTTTTATCATATATACATTGGCTACAGTGAGAGGCACACACCATGTAAGCTCACCTTTGGCATCTGGGTTGTGACTCATTCATCAGCAGAGGAAAGGTTAGTCTGGATGTTTCTGTGAAAGTGCACGTCACGCATGATCATTCGTTACTTCAGGCTGAACTGTGTGCATCCTATCATGTATTTAGTCAACATGTCACATCTCATCTTCGCGCGAGTGTGTCTCAGCTGTGTCTCACCCATGTGGGCTTTGCGTGTGAACACGGTTGACTCAGTACTGTATATCCACGTCGGCACTCTTGCCACATGAATGCAGGATGTGTGTGTGAGAGCATATCCATTATTGCCCCTCAGAAAGTCTGGAGTCTCTGTGTCAGACGATCTCAAGGAGCACCTAATGCTTCTGTGTGTCACATCAGACAGCAGCAAATCTCAGATGACAGAGAGAGATGCAGATAAAATAAGTCCATGAAACATTAAGCAGAAGCTGGAGGAGGCTGTTATTCATATACATACATCTCCAACCAAAGACTTATCAAATGTGGCACGTCTGCTACAGCTTTTTGAAGGGCTTCTCCCGCCTTACACACCGGGCTTAATCACAAGCACGCGGTAATAGGACTTCTGTGACGGTGGGCTTACTGAGAGTAAGGCATGGCCCAATTGATTTCAAGTGGCTGCCAACGTTTTATCGGCCTCTTGCTAAGCACCCCGCTAAACGGCCATGTCACAATGCCATTATAGTCTGACCATGAAGAAGATGTAACTGCTCCTTAAATCACAACTATAAATGTGTTTATTATCATCACAGCTGAAAAGAAGGCAAGCAAACGGTGGGTCATGTAATAAAATGAGATGTGCAACTTAAAGACAAAAAGGGGGAATGAGGATTCATGAGGACGGTGGAGCGAGGGGATGGGAGAATCTATGACAGAAATTGTAAATCCGCGTTTAATGCCTCAGTCTCAAATGGTATCCGCAGAACATCAAAGAACCCCCTCTACTTCCCTCTGAAAAAAAAAGAAAATCTAAGAAAGCAAAGCACACAGAGGATTACTCTCCTCCAATCGCATACATTCACTCTGATGGGATCCTCCACTCTACACTAACATACCCCCCCCCCCCCCCCCCCCCCCCCCCCCCACGCTGAGAGTGAGAAGCACGCATGGTGAAAGAAAAAGAGGAGAAGAGGAGGTAGCAGAGGAGTAGGAGCAGTGGGGGAAAGAAAATAAAGCTAAAGGTGTGAGTGGGTCAATACTGAGATGTAGCAAAAACGTGGAGACAGGCAAATCAGGTAATGGAGAGATAGAGAGAGGAGGTTAGAGTGTTTGCCCTTTAAAAGAACAAGGGAGCACTTAGGGTCTCTGAGAACAGTCAAATAAATCTTCACCCACACACACCCCGACACACTCAAGTGGCTGAAATTAGATGGTGTCTTAGATCATCCAAAACATTTACGCTCTGCCATTATTTTCTGGATATAAAATATAAAACAGTTCTAACTGCATACTGCATTTACCCCCCTGGCTGAGTCTGATTGCAGTGTGATCAATATCAAACAAGTACAGTACGTAGCAGTCAGGTAGCGCTGATTAGATTCTGATAATACTTTATGCTGCATTTAGGGCTTGGATTAGGATACATTTTGTCCAGCCCAGACATCCAGATACACTTGAATGTTAATGCAAAGGTCCCACTTTTTTTTTTTCCCCCAGTGGGGTATTTAAGAACCTCACATTAAGGGCTGGGGGAGTCTTTAGAAAAAGAAGAGCTACAATCAAGCCACAAAGGCTGATCCTAATTTACAGTGGCTATAGCAAAAGTTCCAAAGACCCTTTGAGTGTAAAAGCCAATAATTTCTGTTTTATCCTAATAGCATTTGCACACACTGTTTGTGTTTAGAGTGCATTTTAGAACACTTGTAATGAAATATCTGATAAATAATGTGGCTTTGTGCTTTCATTCATTACACCACTGGCCAGTCAAAGAGTTTTGTGCTCCATTTTTGGTTTGTGAAACTCCAGTATTTTATTTGTGTTTTAATTAGCAGTAATTAGCGGGTATTTAAAACCAAGCTTGCTCGTGTTGGCTGATAGCTCTCCACCCTCTCTTCCAAATGTGGTCACTTCTGACTCCAAAAAACAAACATCGCAATGGCCAAAATGCTAAAACAAAAGGAACTTCACAAACTGATGAGTGACATTATGGTGGCTACATCCATCTTTCCTATACAGTCTATGAGAAAGGCTAAATAAGTACTCATCCTTGGGCTTCGTAAATCCAGCGTTACATCAAAAATGACTCGAGGAAATACGAGCGCAACAGGAATAACAGTTCTCATGGCCAAAGTGCTCCTTTTATTAATATTTATAGTGTGTAAAGAAATTCTGCCAGGAAGAGGATTGAGCTGACACCTGTAGACCAAAATAAAAGCATAGACTGAGACTGAGAATATCCCATCCATGACAGACCTCGGATAGTGCCTGGGAAAAGAGGATTGCAGCCCTGCATTTGCAGATAATCTTTGGGACGAGGCAGAGCAAAGAGAAAACTAGGAATTCTGTTAACAAAATGGAGGGGGGGGCATAAGCATCACGCTTATCTCTGAGAGGCTCTTGCTACCCAACCAGGTCATATGAATAAAGAGGTTTTAACCTAATTTCTCACCGTCCACCATGGCTCTGACTGAGCCTGACCACCATAAGCAAAAGTCAGTGTGTGGAAAAGTAAATAATCCTGTATTTGTATTTATTTATTTTGCTGTTGTTGTTGTTGTTTTTTGTTTGTTTGTTTTGTTTAACTTGAAAAACTAAATGGGGCCATAACATGTGCATCCGGTTCGGGGTTTCACATCAAAAGATGTCTTCAAACACATTTTCACTCGGTGCTCTATTTTATCTAAAAAGCACTTGAAATGCGCAGGAGAAAACAGGGAGCGCATTTAGACGAGTATTTCTTATTGGAGCGTCTAACGAGCGCATTTAATAACGGCACAAACACGATAAAAGGGACGCCACTTTCACCGGCTTTATAGAGGCACAAGCAAATGAGTTCGTATTGTGGAGAGCAGCAGCCTATTAGCCCTTGAACTAATTTACTTCTATCCTGAGTGATGACTCATCACATGGATGGTGATGGTCCATCAAAAAAATGACCCAGTGGAGGTTTACGCTAATGTCACGCTGCCCCCTGCTGGACAGAACGAATAATCACTTACATAAGGGGGGGTTACTGCAGTTCAGCTTGATATTACTGGCAGACCTGGGTGGCATTTTCGTTATTTCTATTAACAATACTGTGCTGTGGGAAAAAAAAAAAAAAGAAGAAGAAGAAGAAGTGGTGCAAGCTGGTTCAGTGTAAAGTTTATGAACATATTTTGTTAAATTCAGCGCTGACACAGTTTGCGGTTTTCTTACTTTGCCTATTTATATGATATATATTGTCTGTCTGCATGTATGCGTGTTTTCTCCGAGCTCCATTAGCATCAACTGCAATATATTATCCCTTTTTAAAGGCTGTGAAAACTTGTGAAATTAATCACTAATGAGAAGAATCAGAGGAAAACAGTCAATCACATGAAAGTCAAGTCCCATAAATCAACCATTTTTGTGCCTTATTAGATAAGCAGTTTCACCCATTTTGCTAACGTCCATTAGGTGCCCTTGTCGTATATAACACCACACTCCTCTTACTGCAATCAACCACAACTGGCTATTGTACTGTATACACAAGCAGCACAATCACAACATATTATGCCAACACGAACACTAGTCATCAATCACAGCCTGCTAAGCAGAACCTTTTGATACTCAGAGTTATCTCACTGGGGTAATTCTGTGTCACACTGATTGCAAAGGTAACATTATTCTCCTCCAGCACTCAAGGCACAGGGTCAACGGCAGATCATCACTCCTGAGGCCAGGACTCACTGACCTGCTCTCAGTACTTCAGTGAAGTGGATGCTTTCAGCTCAGAAGGTCTGAGCTCAAATCCATTGCAGCAAATAATTTTAATTTGATCCTAAAAGCATTTGCAACATCGCTTGGAATTTAATGTAAGCTCTATTCTACTCTAGTAGGTGTGCTCATAAATTTCATGAGTGTAAACGTAGTGCATGATTCCTGAACTGCAGCTCACAGATGACTCAACAATGCAGCAAAATGAAAGGGGAGAATTTAACATTTAAAAGCTAAAGCAAACCAAAAAGTGAAAGTCAAAACGAACGTTATACTTGCCCCTTCATTAGGTACTTCCTGTTCAACTGCTCATTAAAGCAAATCTCTAATCAGCCAATCACATGGCAGCAGGTCAGTGCATTTAGGCATGTAGACATGATCAAGGTGACCCGCTAAAGTTCAAACTGTTCACCAGAATGGAGAAGAAAGGTGATCTAAGTGACTTTGAATGTGGCATGGTTGTTGGTGCCAGATGGGCCGGTCTGAGTATTTCAGAAAATGCTGACCTACTGTGATTTTCCCACACAACCATCTTTAGGGTTTAAAGAGAACAGTCTGAAACAGAAATATCCAGTGAGCGGCAGAACTCTGGACAAAAATACCTTGTTGATGTCAGAGGTCAGAAGAGAATGGCAAGACTGCCTTGAGCTGATAGGAAGATTAAGAGTAACTCAAATAACATCTTGTTAAAACCAAGGCAGAACCGCATATCTGGGCATAAAACACACTGAACCTTGAAACAGACGCACAACAGTAGCAGAACACCACAGGAGCCACACCTCTCAGCTAAGAACAGGAAATTGAGGTTACAGTTCACACAGGTTCACCAAAACCAGACAACAGAAAATTGGAAAAATGTTACCTGGTCTGATGACTCAATTTCTGCCTCCACATTCAGGTGGTAGGCTGAGAATTTGGCATAAACATGATAGAATGGGTCAATCTTGCCTTGTATCAAAAATTCAAGCAGCTGCTGCTGCTGCTGGTGGTCGTGGTGGGGTGTAGTGGTACGGGGGATATTTTGTTGGCACATTTTGGGTCCGTTAGTACCAACTAGGCATCTTTTAAATGCCACAGCCTACCTCAGTGTTGTTGCTTAACACGTCCATCCTTTTATGCCCACAGTGTGCCACTTTTCTGATGGTTGCCTTCAGTAGAATAACACACCGTGTTACAAAGCTCAAATCATCACAAACTGTCTTTCTGGACATGAGTTCACTGTACTCAAATGGCCTCCACAGTCACGAGATCTCAACCCAATAGAGCACTTTTGGGATGTGGTGGAACAGGAGATTCACATCATGAACACAACTGTGTGATGCCATCATGTAAATATGGGCCAGAATCTGAGGAATGGTTGCCATAAAGAATTAAGTCAGTTCTGAAGGAAAATCAGGAACAGCAGTCTCTTTTATACACTACAGGGAGAATTAAGCATTCCCCCCCCAAAAAAAATTTTTGTATACACTTCTAAATAGATTTAAGTCCAGATTTCACAGAATCAAGCTTTCAGTAACATTTTCTATTTTGTATAAATGACTCTGCTTTTATTTTGAATATATATATATTAGCTACACCGCAGCACGGTGAAGTGGTGGTTAGCACTACTACCTCACAGCGAGAATGACATCTAGACCTGGATCTAGGCCTGAGTTCAATTCCACCTTGGCCTGGGCCTTTCTGTGTGGAGTTTGCACGTTCTCCCCGTGTCTGCGTGGATTACTGGGGTTAGGGTAACTGGTCACTCTAAATTTCCCATAGGTATGAATGGTTGCCTGTCTCTCTGTGTTAGCCCAACCTGGGGACCTGTACAGGGTGTACCCTGTCTCTCGCCCTATGTCAGCTGGGATAGGCTCCAGCCCCCCTGTGACCCTGAACCGGGTAAGTGGAAGAGAATGGATGGACGAATGGATTAGCTACACCAAATGAATGTTTCTGACTTCCTGGTAGATTCCGTTCTTGATCACATGATATCCAGCTGGGTGTTTTAAAGACTGGAATTACTTCAAAAACAAGAACACAAACTGTGACTCTGTGTTCAGATTTGTGCAGCATCCAGACAACAAAAAAGCTAAACTTGTAGTGTTAATGGTCACACTCAGTATTCACAACCAAAAGAGAAAAAGCTTTAATGGAAAGCTGGGAAGACATTTCTTTGATTTGAAGTATTACAAATACACATGACAAGAACTGAACAGTGGTCATGAAAATAAAATGAACACTGAGCAAATACATTGTCTCATGTTGAAGCTTAAAGCTGCCTTTGGCTACAGAAGTAAACAGCCATCCTCTTTTTGAAGGAGTTGAGCAGTCAGTGAAGAGGAGTGCTGTTTTTGTCTCTTTTTAAGTTAGACAGGACCTGAGAGCGTGACAAATGTCTTAGAGCTTTGTTCTGTTTTCCTGTTCATGATGTCTTCTATGGTAGAAATGGGCAATGGTTCACTTTTGTCCCTCTGTGGAGCGTGAAGAAAATCCACCACCGCGCAGCTGGGCTTGGGACGCCTGCGTCGCCATGCCCGTTTCTCTGCTCGGGTCTTGGGTGGAGGGAGGCCATCACAGATTCGAGGGCAGGCTGCGGTGATCCCACAGAAAGAGGGGTCATCTGAATGAGAAGAGCCCTCTGAGCTGCCCTCTGATGGCGAGTCTCTAAAGGTAGGTTGAAGCAAACTTTTTGTAAGGGGGATGGGGTTTGTGGTGACAGGTGCTCCGTTGCATACGTCTCCATTGCACAGTTCAGGAGCAGAATGCAAGGAGGGTTTCAGGGTCTCCACCTTCTCGATGAGTTTCATCTTACGACGTCTCCTCTGTTTAAGAAAAGAACAAGGCAGAAGCAGCTTTCTGAAGTGAAAAAGGCTCCCCTCTTTCATTTCTTTGTTGGCTTCATCAAGGGGACTAAAGACAAACATTCAGTTTACGAGCTGCATATTCATCATCTTTCACACCTCACTGAGTTTCAACAATACTCAATATTGCATCTCCCTGTAAGCTTAATACACTTGACAGTGTAGAAACTCATACTGTTCAGAATTTCTAAAAACCGTGATATACCATAATACTGACCAAGCATGCTGGATAACACTTCAACACTTTATTTTTTTCCCTCACAATCCACACTGCAACAGCGATTACACACCTTTCTGTTTACTGGACAAAGACTCTGTGTTCCCTCTGCATGCAGCATTTCTGGACCTGTTGTGCAAAAAAAAATTATTTCTAACCAACTGATTTCCAATTATTAATTAAACATCTGAGAAAAGAAAACAAAATTGAGCAGATTCTTACAAATTTCTATTATCATTATTATTATTATGATTAGAGTAACTTGTTTATGTGGTGCAACTTTACCTTCAGTGGTGGCTAACTGGAATGACTCAGAGTGTATGAGTGGGTAGGACGCACTCCTCTTCAAGCCCAGTTCATCACAGCATGACAACTGCCTGCTAAGGATCCAGTACAGTAATGGTTAATAGAAAAGATACCACACAGCACCTTTATTAAGACATCAGTCTGTGATTAAAGCTTCCAGCTGCCGTCTTCTTGATGAACAACTGTATCAAACTGTCCTAATGAGTAAAAGTCATTCACTGCACTGTAACCTCTCCTAACAGCTCCTGACAGCCCATTTGAAATGCTCTCCTATTTCCACTTGTGCCGTCAGGTGGCATAAACTGTATCTGTGTTTGTACCTTTCAGGACAGAAGTAGGTGTAGCTCTTAGACGCTGGGGGCTCTGGTTCTGTGGTTGGAGGTACAGTGTTGATGCGACAGTGGTTGGCACACAGTAGGAGGCCGACACACAAACACATGACAAGAGACAGCAGCAGGTAATTCTGCCTGTCTGACACCTGGAACACAGGACATTGACTATAAGCAACGTCTAACATGTTAAAGATGAGGTCAGAGACAAGTGTGACCAAAAAACACAATACAATGTTAAACAATCAGAAGATTTCACCCACTTAACACAAAGATCCAGCCCTGCACCCTTTGTACAATATTGTTTTTAAAGAACACTGACAGGTGTATTTATGAAGTTGGTTAAATATTAAAGCACATAGCAGCATAACAGTTTCTCCTCATGCAAAAGAACCCGATGGGCAAAAGTACCAGTGCATCCTAATGACTTTGTCCTATGAAAAGACTGAATTTACTCAATTTGGTATAAGGCAGACTGACTGCAGATGACGGCTTTGTGCCTGGAGTGTTGTATCTACCTCATTTTGCAGTTGGCTGACTCTGACAGACAGGTTGAGAACCAGCTGAGTCACATTCTCCAGTTGACCCTGCAGCAGCTGGATGGATTCAGTCTGACGTTGGTCCTATGGGAGTAAAAGGGCAACATATTAGCATCCAACCACACAGGATCACGTCACTGAAGTGAAGTATGACGACTAAGTGTTTTAGGGTACAATACGTGTTAATTCAACTATGATCACAAGACAATCAGGTTACTGCGGGCAGCAACTGGCTGCTGATATCTGTGCCAAGTGAGTTTTCCTGTACTTTCAAAATAAAACAGTTACAGAGACCATAAGCACATGATTCTACCTAACTTTTCTTTTAGTGCTACAGTACAATGTATGCCCTCCCCTACTGACAAACACTCCCTTAAGAGTGTACAGCCTCTTGCTGCAACCACTGAAACTGGAGACTATTTTACCTGCACCACATAATACATGTTTTAGTAAGGGGTTAAAACATTAAGTCTTATATCCTCAGATAATCAACTTTCTTTTAACACAATCATGGTGGAAAATATTAATTTAAAAAAAATACTAAGTGACAGTTTCTTCTATAAAGTTCTTTACAATGGCCCGTGCTGTTACTATGTAGGTTAGCAACCTGTGAAAGTAAGTACTGTCCCCAGTTTGTACTAGTAGGCATACTTTCAACAGTGAAAGAAAACAAGGCCCAAGTGCCATAGAGCTTTGATTATTTATTTGGGCACAGAATAAAGCCTAATAACAGATTAGTGGATGAGATACAATACCAGTCAAAAGTTTGGACACACTCTCCCGTTCATAACGAGCAACCAACTGTTCAAACACACTGAAGCTGTAAAAAAGGTTTGAGCGTTTACATGGTGGAGATGAGGTAGAAAATTTGATAAAACAGTTTACCCTGCAATTTTCCATGTATGCTGATTTAGAAAAGCTTTTTTTTTCTTTTATTTAGATAGATAGATAACATATGTTTTAAGAAAAGACTAACATTTTTTTTCTTATAAAGCCTTCTGAATATTTTTTCAGACAGCATTTGAGATGAAGGTACCTGGTTTCAAAGTCTCTCATGTTGCAAATACGGAGCAACATTAGCATTCATGTGGAGTTGTGTTCCTGCCCACCTGATAAATCTCCAATAGACTCATTCAGCCTCTTTCTAACTTCATCAGTTGATAAGAGTAAAATGGTAAGTTAATGGTCCGTAAAAACAAAACAATGAGCTGAATTCCGTGTTGAGTTGGGAGGAATTGCAAAGCCAGTGATTTGTAAGTATTTGAGCCATTGCTAATAGAAAATATTGATTAGTGAAACTTGAATCCCAAAGAGCTTTTGGAAAAACACATCTGAAGCTTGGAGGCAACTACTTCAAGTACTTGGCTGTTCTGCAGTCAAAGCAAGTGCATTATGAAAAGACAGGAAAAGATTTTTTGGATTAGCCTCCTCGAAATCAAAGAATTTCCTGTATCTCTGCAGGAAAATGATGTGCTTATTGCTTACCTGCTCCTCTGCAATTCTGGAAGTGTTCTGGAGTTTAATGATGGTTTTGTTGAAAGCCTTCTGCATCTCCTCCATCTGCTTTCGATACCTTAAAAATTAAAAACAGGGGTCTTAAGATCACAGTAACCTCAGGTCATTAACAAATAATCTCTTTCTGCTTTTATTTTCTGCACTGCTCCTGTCCTTCCTTCCTCACCTCTGGCTAAGCTGCTCCAGGTAGCGCCCACTCAGTGACATGTTCATCTCCAGGGCCTTGATGCGATTGTTGAGTCTCATGAACACAGATTCTTTCTGGCTGGAGCTGTGCACTGGGTTCCCATTCTGCTCTGTGCCATTAGGGGGATCTGCATAGATGTCTGAGAGAGATGCTGAGGTGGGTGAAGAAGGAGTTGGAGAGGAGGGGCGAGGTAACTGATCGTTGCCACTCGAAGATGCTGCGATGTCATCTGCAAAATCCTCCATTTTCATATCAGTGATGACCGCATGACCACCAGAAGGCTCAGTTTCCGTGACAGTTTCTGGAACAGGCTGGGATACCTCAGAAAAAGCAGTGCCACTTTCAGGTCCAACAGCTGAGTCAGGCTGCTGTTCTAAATGAGGGGAGGCAGTGGGTACAAGAACTGGAGATTGATCCGTTTTATCCTGGGTTTGGATGAGGACATTTTTTTCTACTTGAGTCACATCAATGTCTGGCTTCTCCTCTGGTGGTGCCACTGATGCGTCGTCCGCTGTGGCACTGGTGCTTGGTTTTACAAGGACAGAGCTACTGAGAGAGGCTGAAGGCTCAATGTGCATCTCTTCTTCCAGCACATCCTGGCTCTTGTCTGGTCCTGGCTCCTTTGCTGGCTCCACAGTAGACAGCTGTGGTGTTTCTACAATATGGGTAGGCTTGGCTACAGATGAATCAGCAGCACTGAGTTTGGGGACGTTCAAGGTCTGACTGGGCTCCAGCAGACGAGGTTCAGATACGGATTCTTCTGTGTTCCCTGGAGGCTGTGTTACTTCTGATTCTACAGCTTCACTCTCTGGCTCCTGCTCAGAAGCCTGTTCTTTGTCTTGGAGCTGATGTACCTCACTTGGTTGCTGCTGAGGTTCAGGATGGGCAGATGAATGTAGAGGTTGGTGCCAAGATGGTGTTTGGGTGGAAGAAATGATTTGCTTTCTTTCCGCTGCTTGGCATTTCCTTTTTTTGGATAGTGAGGCTGAACACTGCAGCTGGAAATACTCCAGAAGAGAAGCTGCACAAGAGCACGTAGAAGAAAGTGGAGAGCAGTAGTTTAAGCTTTCTTGTTGTCTCTCATGATGATCCCTTTTCTCTTTTTCCTCTTCCAAGTCATCCTCCTTGTCCAGAAGAGTGATTGTGGAGCTGATATGTTCTTCCTCATCTTTCTCTAAAGGAAGAACAATTTTTTCCTCCATGGGTGGGAGCTCTTGTTCACTGCCATCAGATGTGGACGATGTCTCTAGGACAGAGTTTTCCGCAGAGCGGGGAACGGTTTCAGGCATATCAGTGTTTGGTGAAATCTGCACATGTTCAGAGTCTGGACTAGAGAGAGAAGGACAATATTAAATACAGTGAGGCACAAAAGCCGTGATAGACTTATTCCAGTAGACATACATGCAGAATATAAAACCACAACTTATCCATCATTTCTTTTACTGAAACAGTTTTATGTTAATTTTCAGAGATGTGCTTTATGACTTTAATATTCAACATTTTTCTTTCCTCCTAACACTATAAATACAGTTTGGATCTCTGAAAGTTCTGAAAGGCTTTGTTCGACTGAAAACAGTACCAGCATGGCCCATTTCTACACATCAGAATCAGTTTATAGATTTTAGGGGGCAAAAAAAAAAAAAAAAAAAAAAAAAAAGATGATGATGGTTTTTCTATTACACTGCAGGTGACACAGGCGTCCAGAGGCAGTACAATAGTAAACCTGACAGGCACTCACACTGAAGTAGTAGTAGTGGTTTCAGTGGTAGTTTCAAGTTGCTGTGATGGCTCAGTTAGGTTCACTTCTTGCGATGGAAGGCTGCCTGAAAAACAAAAAAAATTATAATAATAATGACAAGCTGCAAAATTACAAATTAGTCATAGTCAACATTTTAATCAACAAAAGGTAATAAGCTCCACATTACTGGACACTGTAAGACTGAAAAGATAAAAGCCTTTATAACTTATTTTCCAAAAAAAAAAACAGAGCGCAACGCTTTGAAAATTATTTAAAGCCTATATTTGAAATAAACCTAGTACAACATACAGTATAAAATGCTGAAATTAAGAAATATTGTTTTCTTGACAAATGTCTGCTCATGTTGAATTTAATGCAGACAACACTTTGTTCCCTCAACCACTGTGAGAATAATTGTTGTAGTTTTGGAATCAAAATCTTATTTCCTGGTTGCTTAATATAAGATTTGAACTGGTTTTGTCTGGTTGGAAAATGAAAGGACTTTCCTTAAAGAGACACACTGTCTGGATGGAAGCATACATCCCTCCAAAACCTGTAACTACTGTTGGGCATTAATAGCACCTATACAGATGTAAAGGTTTCACATGTTGTGTGCATTAACGCACACCATAACATCAAGGATGCTGGCTGTTGGTCTGGGATGCAGATTCCATGATTTACAAATATTCCAGGGACCATTAAATATGTTTATTTGCACGGTGAGGTTTTAACTTGAATCGACAGGTTGTTTTTCATTTGCATTTCCACAGCACCCCAACCTTTTGGAAAGGGTTACTTTTATTTAGGTATATTGTGGGTGAAGTAAAATAAGAAAAGAGTAGCACATTAGTATGCATGCATGTTATTCATACCATTCATCTCTTGGCCTCCCCCAAGAACATTGACAGCAATATTATTTACCATATTCAAAATAGCATCTAAAGAGAAAAAAAAACAACAACAGAGTCACAAGTTGACATAAAAAATAATGTGTGCTTGAGATAAACATACTCTTCTTCATCCTGTAGACATTCACTTAAATCAGACTTGCCTTTCGCTGATCCAATTAGATTCTTGGATAATTTGACCTCACCAGGTGCCAATCCAGAGGGATAATCTGTAGGGGGTATTATTTCATTAAAAGCTTTCGTACAGATGCAATAAATTAAAGTCCTCTCATAATCAATACAAATTTTTAGCTCACAAACAAGCTACTATAAAATGCATTTATTTTTACACAAAACTTCAAAAAATAAATACATAAATTAACAGGTCAATTTCAACATCATTCTTCTCAAACTGTACTGAGCAAGCTGCACTTACAGGTTGGGTGAATGTATTTAACAAAACAGCAAAATTCAATGGACTTTATTTTTAGCTACAACATCCTCTATTCTTACCCAATTCATCGTCCTGATCATCTGGCCTTTCTGAGGGATCAGCTATCTCCTCATATTCTTCCACCATGCTTGTGCCAAACACCCTGGCATAGAAACAAGGATCCAAATCATTCTATAACCACAGTCACATCAGAAGTAATATACAGTTACAGTCAGAAGTTTATATATATTCATCGTGGGCAAGAATGTTGTGGTAATGTGGAGCTTTTAATGATTTCTTTGAACTGTTCTTTTTCCAGGGTGGGAAGATTGTACAGCATACACCTTTAATGACCTTAAAACTGAGAGGGTGCTGACCAAGAAAGAAACCCTGCTTCAAAATCTATATCTTAAAGCCTGACTTGCAGCTGTCCACATGGACAATCCAAATGCCTTCTGGAGAAAAACTGGTCAGATAAGAAAGATTGAGCTATTTGGCCACAATGACAACAGGTACATCTGGAGAAGTAAAGGTGAGGCTTTCAGACCTAAGAACATTGTACCAACTGTTGAGCATGGTGGTGGTAGCATCATGATCTGGAGCCATTTTGCTGCCATTGTACAAAGTGGATGAAATAATGGAAGAGGAGGACTACCTCTAAATTCTTCAACCTCACCTCATATTGACAGTTATGTGGTTGCAACTGTGATACAATTGGGATAATGACCCCAAACACACATTCAAAGTGGTTTTGGAATGGATAAAGCAGGATAACTTTAAGCTTCTGGAATGGCTTCACAAAGCCCCAACAAAACCCTAACGAAAAATGTGTGACCATGTTAAAAATTTATAAAGATGGGTGTTAGGAGGAGGTATTGTTCCTGGTCACATACCTTATGAGACTAAGGGGACAGAAATGTTCAGAGCCAAAGTGAGAGACCAGCTCTACCTGGGGGAAGAAAAAAAAAAAAAAAAGATTGATATTTTATAAGTTGTTTAAAAACCGCACAAAACCCATTTCAAAAGATTTTCAATAGCATTACAGAGTTATTAACAACAGCAAAGCACTGATTTTGTGGTAAAGTCAGTTAGTGCAGTGAGACACTGATCTGTTGACAGGCTGTGTAAGTAAATATGAAACAAATTGAGGAACATAATCCAATGGAAAATGCTTGATTATTTGATTGACAGCTGATGGGTTTCATTATTGTGGGTTATCAAATGTTCATAAAAGTCTGAAATAAGCATATTGAAAAAGCAGTCTCTTGAATTACAATAGTTTGCAGGTAGCACAGCAAGTTAGATCTGATTCTGTTTAATGCTGATCACACCACTTAGACACAAAGTGCATTCCCCTCCACGTTTACTATTCAGTTCACCCAACCACAGAACACTACAAGAAGGGCAGGCTAACCTTTATGTACTTGGTGAACATCTGAAGCAAGACAAAAAGGAAAAAAGAGAAATATTAAAGAGATGTCAGCATGCATTTAACACAGGACAAGAGAAAGTATGCTGGTTTCATCTGAGTTACTCAAGCAAATGGCAACACCATCTATAGCACAAAGTTTTCAAAATAACCAGGCCACATTCATTTAAGGGACATGGCTGGCAAATTTAATCAAGAAAAATGGAAAACATCAGCTACACCAGAGACAAAGGAAAGACCTCCTACAGTCCAGTCTGAAAACTCTGCAGACCAAAGCAAATGAAAAAGTAGTTCAAATAAACATATTCAGAAAACATCCTGTTCAAAATGTAACTGTGCTGCAAGAATACAGCAACTGTTTTGCAGCACTTTAGCAGAGAATAAAGATGGAAGTAAAAGAAGTAGCTACTACTACTAATAATAATAATATAAATAAATACAGGGGTTACCTTCACATATTTTGCATAAAGATGCTCATCCAATGGGAAGCTCTGAACCGTGCGTTCATCCCTGGCGTGAAAGGTTCCCAGCTTTAGCCACTTATTTGTTGGGTATCTGCAAAAATTCAGTCAAATACATTTTTCAGTTTTAGTGGATACCAGGTAGCTCGAGCAGCTTGGTGTGACTGGAAATTATGACACGGAAAGAACAAAAGTGTGATTACTTTTGAAAATATAATTGTCCTAATAAAATGCAGTCACTTTTAGAAAATACTGAAAAGATGATACACTGTCATCATAGCTGTTGTATTAATATTTAGTAGCCACTGTAGATACCTATCACTAATGGAGACGAGAAAGTCTTTCGGAGTAGAAGAGAAGAGTTCAAAGTTGGCGATGTCCAACTGCTTCACCTGGATGGGCTCACAGAGCTCAATAATGAACCTGAGAATCAGAGAAAATGGGGTTTAGAGGGAGACAAACAGAGAACTGACTCGTTTGTGGACAGAGAGAAGGAGATGCACTTATAGTACGTACCAGATTTTATTACTGCAGGGGTTTAGCATGTATAAGTCCATGTTCTCCTTCAATATGGCTGAAGTGCTCTGTATGGAACAGATTAACACAGCAGCATGAGTTTCATTTGTCACTGCGTCAACACCCAAACAGGACAGGCAGATTTTACGTCGGGCAAATGGAAAACATAAGCATCATTTTATACCTTAGCCTCTGGGTTAGCACCAAGTATCTTAGCTCCACACTCCACTGAGGCGTAGTTATTGAAGTTCTTCTGGACCTTCTTCACTGTATGAGAACCCCCGTTGTTGGAGGTGTGAGTATACTGAGCTATGGGGAGGGAAAAAAAAAAAAAAAAATCACACTTCTGTAGTTTCCTCTAATACAGAAATCATTACAAATACAGATCTCATATTCTGAGCTTACTTTTTTCTTTCTCCACCTCCATCATCTTGCGTTTCCACTCATCAAAAGTAGGGATGTCCTCGGGGTCTTTGCTGTTCACAGCTGAATCTGTGTCTGTGGTGCCAGGGGAGTTCAAGTCCTGACAAAGATAATGAGGAAAAAAATGAGAGCTGGGACACCTCCTCTGGTGTAAGAGGAAAAATAGTTCACACTGAATCCGAGGTCCTTACCTGCTCTTTCAGTTTGTGTGACACGTTGGCTTCTAGGTGAACAGGCGAAGAACTCACAGGAAGATCGGTTTGGGTTTTAGTACCTGCGGTGTGAGCATTGGAAGTGTTCTCCAGAACAATTGGAGGGCTGCTGTAGTAACAAAACAAAAAATGCATTGTTGCCTTGTTTAAGAGAGTCAAGATTTAATTTTAACTATATTTTGAGGTTGTCATTCTCACAATGATTTCGGATCCTTTTTTCAAAGGGGAAACTTTAACTGCACCTACCTGTCATTGTCATATGGGTTATTCTCTTCCTCACATTCAGCTGGAGGAAGGTCAGAATCATTGACCTCAGAAGCAGCTACATCTAAGGCATCACCCGGGACACTGAAATGAGAAAATACATTTTAGATATTGGGGGGGGGGGGCATTTAAGCAGGAACATAAAATGAAACAAATGTCTGCAATGAGATTTTATAAAAGTAACTTGCCCCTTGGGGATGCCGTCTTCAAGATTAACTGTGTTGGGGCTGTCGTTAGTCTCAGCAGAAAATCCAGTGGCAGAGTCGGGGGAAGGCAGCGGGGAGGCATGTTCCTGATCTCGAGTGACGGAGATTTCTGTGTGCTGACTTTCAGAGCTGTGCTCAGGATCTGATATTCCTTTGTCTGCCTCCAGCTCTACCTCTACAGCCGGCTCCTCTGCTTCAAAGGTCTGCTGGATAAAGAGATATTTGAGCTGTTGAGTGCAATGATAATATGTTTGGCCCATTTACCAGAGATGGACTGATCAATGAAACACTTAAAGCTCCAAATGAACATCCAGGACTTTGATTGCTTATCTTGGTCTGAAAGTTCTGTACTGCTCTGGATGAAGCCAAGATGGAAAATCTTTAGTACTCTAAGCAAAAACATGTTTTTTGACATTCCAGCATGCAGTATGCATGTATCATAGCACAAAGTCTTTATAGTAATAAATATAAATGAATGCTGCAGTTGTATTATACCTTAGCATATTCATTTTGGTCCACCTCGTGTGGCACCTGCTCCTCTTTTACATGACCGTCTTCTGTCGGTGGCTCATTTTCCGATTCAGATGGGCCAGGTGTGATCAGGCGATCCTCGACCTAGTCACAACACAATGCAGAGATATTACTGTCACTGATGAAAGTGGCTGTTTGGTCACAGAATCCAAAACAACCATAAATTTGAGGGAGCTGCTAAAAAAAAAAAAAAAAATGTACTCAGTCCGTATATTCAGATAATGCTAATCTGATACATATCTAGCATGGCATGGCTGTTCCAGTGTTGTTTAATAAACAAAACAAAATACAGTGAAGTGCATGGTCACATAAGCTATTCGCCACATCAACCTGTAAAATGTCTGAGCCATGAGATGGGTGCTGGGATAGTACTGCACTGCTACCTTGTGATGATGAGTGTTTTCCTGAGGCTCTTCCTCTGAGCTGATGTCCTTTGAAGGCACAGGGCTCTGGGCCTCTTGGTGCAAATCCGTGCAACCAGCATAGCAACTGTGGTATCAGTGAGACAAAGTGAAAGACAATTAGTGCCACAACACCACTGAGTCTGTTTTGAAAATTGGTGTCACTTCATTATGTGCTGCAGAAAATGTCCTGGACTCTGGAAGAGAATAAAAGCTCAGATTATAAGGATATGTGGAACTTTTAAAACTCTGGAAAGAAGCAAACAAAACAAAACTTTTATCTTAAGCTAGTGAGTCACGAACGAAGAAAGCTGCAGCCCAATGACACAGTGTGACACACTGAGTGTTCATGTGGCCATACCCCAAGGAATTAGTTTATCTTATCTGTATGCAGAGCCAGAGAATGCTTTCAACGCCAAAAGACACACCTCAAACAAGCTGTACATTACTCAATCTGTCTATGGGACCTGCTTTTTTATAGCCTAATGTTTTTTGTTTTTTTTTAATTGTGGCTGGTTTCCTGCTTAAACTGCATCTATCACCATTTAGTGATAGAAATGTTTTATCCAGTTATTGTAAAAACACAATCATTAAGTGTGAATGACAACTACGTCAGAAGACTGAGCATATTTCTGAATAACAAGCAACAATTAAAAAAAAAAGAACATTTCTTCACACGTGCTCATACTGGAACAAAAAGTCACTGTGGCCTTTGCAAAGGTTTCAAAGCCTCTTCACTTATAAAGTGCTAGGCCTAACTAATTAACTAATGACTTGTAAATGGCCAAAAGCTGCCATTAGGATTGTCAGCTGATGACATTTCCAAAGCTGGGATCCATGCAACCAACAGAGATGACGCTCACTGACGCCTGCAAAGCAGGTGAAGTCTATAAAAAGCATTTTGCAGCTTGCAATTTCCATTGTCTAAAATGTCATTCAGAACAAATATAGCTGGCAAAGGGAGCTGCGGAAGTTTGCAAGAAAACTGCTTTCTGCTGGGCAGAAAGGGAAAGGCCAAACTTGAAAAAAATGATTCCTAAACATACTCATTTCTCTTCAGTTCAAAATGTATTTGTCCAAGTGTGATGAAATTTTGGATACAACTGTATATTAAAATATTTCTTTATTTTGAACCCTACGGTTCTGTTGGATGACAATCGCAAAATAAATAAATAAGAAAAATGGTCAGGGTCACAGTGACTCTCCACTCCTGGCAGAAAACAACAATAAATTGCAGTAACAAGCCTTGAAATAGCTGCAGGAATGTCACACTGGTGTCCCCAAACACCATGCTCTAACAGTGACTTGGCAACAGTCCAGGTCATTATATGGATTTTATTCTGGATTGTTGTCGGGTACTTTACTTGGCCATTCGCCTGTCTGGCACTGCTGTTGTGTTGATTTGGACTAGTAATAAACACTCTGAAAAACAGAGCATTTGTTTTCTAACTGAAAGTCCTCTACCACACTGTAACCCCAAAGGTGCAACAGTGGTGCTGAGGCGCAGCTAGCTAAATAACCATCTAGTTACAGACAAAACCGTCACAATCACATTCAAAGACCAAACATATGCTCGGCCTTACAACTAAACTGTTATACTTTTGTATTACACAATAAACTGTATATGATGATTTTTAAAGAAGTGAAATGGATTGAATAATGTGGGATTTGCCAAACACAGGATTCAGTGTTTAAGTGATAGCAGTGGCTATGCAACACCATAAAAAAAAAAAGTGAGTGAGCTGCTGACTGCCGTTGCCAATGAAACAAACACGTCTCCCAAAAGTGCAAAGATCATGTATGTGTGTTCACTCTATAATAATAGCCATCACTCAGACTGTCCTTGGGAAACATGTCTGATATGTGAATCTGATAGGAAGAAATGACATAAAGTATGATTTCACCTGCATGCTGTTTTATGACCTGCCTTTTGCTTGATAGTCATTTTTCCAGCAAAGTTATTCTGAAATGTATGAAAACTTTCGGCTAAACTGCCAAAATGAATATATGATAAGATACCAGATGACAGTATATCAACTTTATGGGTCTCGTGTTATTAATTTTTTTTTAATGGGTCTCATGTTAAACACCATACCATAACTATTTAACAGTACTAATCGCAGTGTTTCTCTAACATGATGAAGGGAATCGTGCACTCTTCCTGCTGTGACATTTCTGAAGCTGTGAACCTCTTTGAATATTAATATTTTTATTTTCATTTTAGAGAGTTTGATTTTCTGTTACATGGCACTGAACAGGAGTGGCCCTCCAATCTCATTGTACATCCTGTATAATGACAATAGAGGCATTCTATTCTATTCTATTCTACTCTACTGGCATCAGCAACTAACACTTAAACAACTATTTCATGAGGTAAAGTAATCACAGACAACAACTGCACTACTATAGCAAACTGGTAAACATTAAAAGAGCAAAGACAGCCTTACTTACAGCCCCTCTCTCTAAAAAGAGAGCTAAACTGATTCTGGTGAAAGTAGGCCATGCCAACATCACCACTATATCTTAAATTATTACATCATATCCCTCCCTCCCCTTCTGTCTGAAGCACAGCAGGCAGCGTGTGTGATGGTTTGCTACCATCCTCTAACATCACGACTAGAACCCACAGTCACCCTAATCTCTGTCTCTATGTTGGTTTCACTGCGTTATGTCAGATTTACACAGACCTAACAACCTCAGGCTTTCCAGAGGACATACATGACTGACGTGTAAGGCCCATAATCCTGTCAGCAGCTGAAGAACCAGCTCTGTGTAACGTCGCCTAACGTCAGATCTGACACAGTATGGGCTGTGGGGATCAGCAGTCAGGGACGAACACGGAGCAGATTAACGTGTGTGTGTGTGTATGAGTGTAAACCAGGCTGCTGGTCAGGAGTCTCTTCTATAAAGGCTGCAGTTAAGCTAGAGCTTAAACAGGCTTCACGGGCTGCTAAAAGTCAAATCAGACCCAGCCCCTAGACCGCAACATTTTCATGAGGTGAAAAACTACATAAGGTCAATAAAGAAGCACTTGTTCGTTCATTAGCTAAAGCTACCGTTACCCTAGCCTGCTTTAAAGTTAGCTGCTCAGTAGTCAGCTACTCAAGCTAACTCGCCTGGCAACAAGTAAGAAGTAAGCCAGGTGCCACATCACACCACAAAGCTCACGCAGGCTAGCCAGACACGGCACTTTAATGTTAACCTCGGGGTAATATATTACTCGGGCTGTTTGACGGTTTTCATACTCTGTGTTTTCCAGCGATACAGCAGTGGTATTTTTAAATGTGGTCCCATTAAACCAACTCACCAAAAGACAACAGCTAGCCACAGTAACACAATTCGCCACAACAGCGGTGTCATCGTCATCCCTCTCCTGCCGGGACAGACATCCTCCCCGCGCTCACGGAAACGTTTTATCCTTTTGGTCTACGGTCTTCTCAGCGGTATATAACATACATTGATCCGCTGGTTCCTCTTAACAAAGCTGACGCTGGCAGTTTCACTGGTGAAGTGTGATGCTAACTACTGTAACCTCCCCCTAAACATACAGCCTGCTACCGGGTCATCACTGAACTGTCCAATGAAAACGCAGCGCTGCTGTTGCGCAGTTCAAACTGAGCGTACGTTGGGAGCGCTCGTTTTGTACGCCGTTGTCACCGGGCTTTGTTGAGCTCTTTGAAGTGAAGTACAGTATTACAATTTATTGGGGGGGGCTGCAGTGTTATAAATGTGAAACCGATCATGTGGAGTGTGAACAGCTGAGGGAAATTGACAAAGCACTGTAAAACACGTAAAAAAAGAAATGTATTAACATTTGTATATACATTGAATAGCTTAGTCTACCAAATAGCACCATTCACATTTTAAAAACAGCTTGTAATAAAACCCCATTTGAATTCAATACAGTGAAACTTACATTCATGCAAAATATATTCAATACTTTTTGGCGCAGTCACGGGTAACGTGACCTCAAATTGTGCACACCAGTGCGTTTGTTGCATCAGAAATATCAATCTGTATCTCAACAGGTCATCGCAATTATCCGGAATCAAGTGTTCCGTGTTATTTTCGGTGGCGAGGTTCACTTTGCAATCAGATATCCTGCAGTGCAGCAGATACCCTTAGAGACAGCAGTGAATGCTGTTTTATGTTACAGCCACTAGAGGGAGCCCTCTGCTCAACTCTGCAGCGTTTGCAGCAAGAAGATCATCTGAAACTCACCTTGATAAAGGCAAAGCGAGAGGCGACGAGTCCAAGAGCCATCGTGTGACTAAAGTGCTAAATGAAAGGGATCATCTCTTCCATGAATAGAACTCCATGGTCACTAGATCTGCACTTTAGCTAGTGTGACCACAGGGCATGTGGGCAGTCATAATAGAAAGCATATTTGGACATTAAGAGGACAAAAATCATAAGGAGGGGATGATTTAGTGCACATTTGAACTTAAAGAAAATTAGTCCTTGGCCCTTTTTTTTTTTAACATTACAGGGCTGATCTTGCTATTCAGCTGCTATTTGTTATCACCACCGCACCTTAAACAATTTCAAGTTGTTGCTGCTATAGTAGAATGCTCCTATACCTGTTTTTAGTTTTAGTTTATTTTAGCGTATTCTTATTCTTTTTTTACGTATCCTAGTTTAGCTACCTATTTATTTATTATTTATTTTTCTGTACTCATTTAAATTCTATTTGTGGCCATAATAACGTAAAGTTTAGCAATTAATTTCTTACTAATGCATGAAAATCAGATATTTTTGTAAATTCATTTACTGGAGGTTTTTTCCTCCCAGTTGAAAGCTAATCTAGTCTTCTGCTGCCACCACGTGGCTACAAGTGAAACAATCATTTTCATAGGACTCACGTTAGTTCAACATCTAGAAAGAGGCTTATTCTCTGCAGTGTGCAGTCGTATGGTCATGCAAATTCCTATAGCAGAAGAAAATGAATAGTTCAGTGGTACCTGAAAGTCGGATATTTGAACTCCAACGTACTAAATACCTTGTTAGTGCCAGAAAATGTGCCAGATTATATTTCTCTGTTTTATTCATTTAGGTTAATAAGTTTTAGGATATCTATCTTACATACACCTCCAACTATGCAGAACTTTAATACATTTTCTACAAAAAAAAAAAAAGGTTAGAAACTTTAACAAACTTTTAGTTTGGTTAAAGAAAACAGATAACCGCAATAAAACACTGTGATCCATCAAAAATGACAATGTTATTGCTCTTAGATGTTCTTTTAGATGTGTAGCCCTTTCCCACATATTACAGATGTTTGGCCTGGGTGAACACAGAGGAAACTGTCACTGACCGACCTCCTTGTACTAAAGCAGGGGTGTCAAACTCAATCACAGGACGGGCCAAAAGTTAAGACACAGTCTGAGTCGCGGGCCGAACAGGATTTTAAAAATTATTTTAATCAGCAATATGAATTTGAATGGCCAGAATACAGCAACTTTTTCCTCAACACAATAAATAAAATATAAATTTATATTTTTCTTCAAAAATAACACCAGGGGAAATGAATATATTTCAAGCTGATGAAAATTTGCATTTTTTTTTCAGGTAAAAACTGTGATGTGAATTTCTGCGCTTCACAGTCGAAAAAATGCTGCATAAACTGTGCAGTGTGTCCAGATTATCAGCAAAAAAGTGCAGCTGCAAACACAGCGGTGGAGACCTGGTCTGATTTTTTTTCCTTTGGACAAGAACACGCGTAATCATGCGGTCCCGTCCCTGAAGCTGCAGGTTTAGCTTAAATGTCGCTGTAAAAAGTGCTGACCGATGTTTTTGTCCGCTCATCACTGATCAATGTGTCATTGATAACACTGACAATTAGTGCAAAAGGTCTTGGATTGTGCGGCAGCTCTTGCAGTGCATTGTGGGATTTGTAAGTGGTGGGAGCGCTATTTAGCTGAGGGCCATTAATAATAGCTAGATGAAATCATCTCGTATAAAATTATTTCCAACATGTATTTTAAATGGCGATTTGTCAACAGACAGGATCTTGATTGGATTGTATTTGTATGCATTGTGGAGTTCAACAACAAAATGATGGAACATTGACTCTGAATCCTTTAATGACATTAAGCACTGTTGACAGAGAATGCACTACATTTTTTTGGCAATTTGCCTAATCACCCCTGTTCATTTTATAGTTGTGTGCTCATCCTCCTGAACTTTTTTGCTTCAGTCCTTCTTCACAATCACTAAAAGTGCTGAAAACAATTTATTAGTGCCATCTTCTGGCCAAAATATTTGAATCATATTTGTGAACTTGAAGCAGAAATCAGCTACTAAATCTAGCTCCATAAATATCCATTAGTGCTTTGCCAAAACCCTGCGAACGAACAATAAAGACTCTGAGAAAGCATGACATCATGAGGGGGAAGTTTATTGAGGAGAGATACAGAGACACAGAAAATAACAACTGATGCATTTCCCCAATTCAACATTATGCCCTCTTGCTAAACAATGCAATTTCACTACAAATGGAACTGTTTTGCTGTTGGTCTTCAGCAGTTTGTTTTTTTATTTTTTTAAATCACCTTTACTTATCTCCTTCTACATTTAGCTTTGGCAATACAGAATTGTAGTTCATGCCAGTAAGGCAGTCTAAATTAGAGAGAAGAGAGCATTTAGTGAGTAGAGACATAGAGAACGATTAAAGCGCTAGGATCCTTGATGAGGTCTTATAGTCCACAGGTACAGTATCGCCTTATCATTACCTACTTTATATACATCAGAACACAGTTTAGGCCCACATACACAATAACAAACTGACAGAGAAGCACTTATACATTGACAATACAACCTTAAGCGCTGATGCAAACGCTGACCAGCCGGCTTCAACGATGGCGAGTAAAACGGAAGAGACTAGAAGAGTTTGGAAACAGGAGCGCTAGCCGTGATATGCATGGAGTTGCATGTTTCAAACCTGAGCAAAAGGCTAAATGGAAACATGTAAAAACATGTCCTTTCTTCATTAATGGATGAGCACGTGTTCTGCCGCATTAAATAAGTGTTCTTTCTTTTCATTGCCGCTCGTCTTACAGTCAGCATCTGGATCGAAGCTTAAGGCTGCAAGGGTCACAAGTTGACCATTGATACAGCACAGGTGGACACCTATGACGAGGTTAAATGCAGTATTGAGGCTGTTTTCTATATAGAGAATACTGAAGGTGCTCCTCAGCCTTGCTATGTGTGTATGGCTGCTACTACAACACAGGAACAACTCACAAAAGTCCAACATTAAATTGACCCCGGAGGGTTTTTTGATTCATCATTAACAGCTTTGACCATGAAAAACAAATAGAAACTGAAACGCCAACAAACGTGCAGACAGCCGGCACATGCACACGTGTTCCCACACACACACACACACACACACACACTTACACAGAGTTATCCGCACACGAAAATGCATATTCACACATATACTAAGATACAACTTCTGTTCCTAAGAGAACATCAAGCTGATATTTAACACATAGGGGGGAGGGGGGCATTATACAATAAATTAATACAATACTAAATCAAACTCGGCCTACATATAGGCAAATTAGTCCCTCCCCCATATACATACACACAAAACACATGCGCGCACACACACACACACACACACGCTACACACACATACACACACACACCCATGCAATAAAAGCAGCTTATGTGCCATGCTGCATTTTGGAATGAGTAGGGCAGTACAACTGCTGAGCGTATTTTCATGTAGAAGCAGCAAGTGGGGCGGTGGCTGACTTGGCAAAGGGTTTGTAGGTGGGGAAGAGGTTCCAGGGACTGATACTGGGTAGTGGACCTGCTAAGCAAACCTGGACCACAGGCGAGCAACAAGCGCACATACACATACACCACAAGACAAGTACCATATTGTACGTAAATATATGGACGTCGTCACCTGGCAGGAAATTGAGGGTCAAAGGGTCAAAGGGGTCAAAGACTTCAGGGTCTGCACTAAGAAGAGACCAGGACAGCAGAGCCATGGCTAAGAGTGGAGGGATGAAGTGGATGAGGGAAGGAGATAAGGATATGGGGAATTGCTTTAGATGATTATGGAGGGACTTGTCTTGTAGGAGATGGAGGGGGCCGCCGACTAAGGAAAAATGCAGGTAATGATGTGGCAAAAGGAGCCATACAGCAGGAAGGATAGATGATTTTTAAAAAAGGGCCAAAGATGAGATGAAAAAAGAAGGGAAGAGAAGAGAGTAACCTTTAGTGTTGACATAAGTTTAAAAGATACTTTTTATATTATGAACAAAATACAGAAAAAGGAAATTAATAAGTACTAAGGAATGTAGAGATTTTGACTGGAACGGTTTTTCATTTTTTGGAATCAGTGACGTGCAGTCAGGGGAGGCAGGTGAGGCACGGCCTCACCTGTCATCGTGGAAATATAAAATTAAAAAATAAATTAAATGGTTATATTCATTCAGTGATTTGTATTTTAAAGTTCTTTTCCATTTAACTACACCATTTTTAGATTAGTTTTTTCAAAATCGCTGAATTTTCGCATTTGCCGGTCAAATACTAAGAGACGAACGGTGAGGCACCAGCCCGGCGAGCCGCACCACGGATTGCGGCTCAGTATAGTCATTGCCAATGACTATACTGAGCCGCACCACGGATTGCGGCTCAGTATAGTCATTGCCAATGACTACTAACTGTGCTGGCATGCTATGCAGTGAGACCGGATTACTTTCCCTTTGCATGTGGCTATTAAAATGTTCTAACACTTTTACTATATGAACTAAATTTCCATATTTTAGCTGGTGTATATAATGCACAGTTTTTTTTTTGTTTTTTTCATTAACAACTGTATGTGTGTGTAATGCATTCTTGTGTTGAGCGATCATGAAACTGCTGCGAAGAGACACTAGGTGAGGCACGCAGTTCTCGTGCCTCATGGTAGGGGGCGCTGGTGATCCCAGGGACTCTACGACTCCTCGGCGGCAAGCTACCATAAACAGTTTGCAAGGCCAGTTAGTTTTTCCTGTTGCTTGGCCTTATGTTCAACATGGAAGATTACATAACTCAACTGAAAGAATTTTCTAAACTGGACTTTCAATCGAAGCAGAAGATAATAATTAAAGGAAGACCAACACCGGAGCTAAAAGGTTTGCTTCAGACTATGTTAATGTTAAACAAAACAACTGTTGCCAATCAAATGGTGAATAAGCTATATGTTTGTAAATCTGATGTGATGACGTCAGTGCCTCACCAGTCACGACCCTCACCGCACGTCACTGTTTGGAATATAGGTATTCATTTTACTGTGTTCATTTCTGTACGCCAAATATTAAGCTACCACTAGCCGCAAGTTAGCTTAGCCTAGTATGGAGACAAAAAACAAACAAGAAAAAAAATAGCTAGCTTGGTTGGCTCTGTTACAAGGTCTTATACCTAACCCCAAAATCTCTTTTAAGCTTTGGTTTTTTACAGCTATGACTAGACATAACATGTTAAATAATGAGTTTAGAGGTTCTTAATGGTGGATTGTGTTAACTTTAAAGAGCAGCTAACTTTATCTTTACAGTAAAGTAAAGAAATGGCAGTGGTGTCAGTGTGAAGGGCATTAGAGTCTAAATTCAAGTAAAGATTGTCAGAAAGCTTATAAGCACATTTTCTCAAACCTCCTTCTCCAAATAATTAGTTTCACATTACATTTTATTCCAAAACTCATGTATTTCTGAATTTTTAGGCCAATACTAGTATAACGTGGCTTATAAGAAGAATCAGTACAATAGTAAATGGCACCCACTGCAGCTAACTCCTCAACTATAGTTAGGTGACTACTACAGAAGCCTAAACTCTAATGGCACATAAAGAAGAGTTGTAGCTGGAATGCACTTTTCTGAGTGGTTGGTTTAAATGCAATGATATTGTGATATACACTCAATGGCCACTTTGTTATGTACACCTCTTCATCTGCTCGTTAAAGCAAATATCTAATTAGTCAATCACATGGCAGCGACTCAATTGATTTAAACATGTAGATATGGTCAAGATGAGCTGCTGAAGTTCAAACCATGCATCAGAAAGGTGATTTAAGTTACTGAACGTGGTGCTTGTCTGAGTATTTCACAAACTGCTGATGTGCTGGGATGTTGCCACACAACTATCTCTAAGGTTTACAGGGAATGGTACAAAAAAAAAAAGAGTATCCAGTGATCGTCAGTTCTTTGGGCAACAGTGCCTTGTTGATGCCAGGGGTCAGAAGAGAAGTACCCATTTATTACAACCAAGGCATGCAGAAGACCATCTCTGCACGCACAAATGTCAAACCTTGAATCAGATGGGCTACAGCAGCAGAAAACCACACCGGGTGCTATTCCTGTCAGCTATGAAGAGGAAACTGAGGCAAAGGCTCACCAGAATTGGACAATAAAAGATTGGAAAAACATTGCCTGGTCTGATGAATCTCAATTTCTGCTGGAATACTGAGATGTAGGGTCAGAATTTGGCATAAAGAACATGAAAGCATGGATCCATCCTGCCTTGTATCAACACTGGAGTTTGGTGATGGTGGTCTAATGGTGTAGGGGATTATTTTCTTGGCACACTTTGGGTCCCTTAGTACTAACTGAGCATCAAGTAAAAGTCAGTCACAGCATACATGACTGTTGTTACTGACCATGTCCATTCCTTTATGACCACTATGTATCCATCTTCTGATGGCTGCTTCCAGCAAGATAACACATGATGTAAGAAATGAGCTCAAACTGGTTTCTCAAGCATGACAATGAGTTCATTGTACTCAAATAGCATCCACAGTCACCAGGTCTCAATGCAACAGAGTACCTTTGGGATGTGGTGGTTGCATCACGGATGTGTAGCTGACAAATTTGCAGCAACTTTGTGACGCTATCACGTCAATATGGACCAAAATGAGGAATGTTTGCAGAACCCATTTGAATCTGTGCCATGAATAATCCAGGTATTACTGAAGACAAAAGGGGGTCCACCCCAGTACAAGCAAGGTATACCTAATAAAGTAGCCAGTGAGTATATATGTATATGCATGTGTGTGTGTGTGTGTGTGTGTGTGTGTGTGTGTGTGTGTGTGTGTGTGTGTATACATCTCTAAAATCCAGTCATAAAATTTGAAAATTTCTAGGTGATTCCACATTTTACTCAGTAAGGTAATAACTAAAGTATTTAATTAATCAAAAGATAAATTGCACTCTCATAAAAATATCAATAAAAACAGGAAGTAAGGACTGCACTCACCTTGGGATGCTAGGAGGGGCCCTGTTTGGGCGGCTGGGAGCCTGAGGGCTGTCAGCACTGTTATTGAAGGGCCCCAGGGGTCCCGGGCGGTTTGGTGGCGGCGGTGCCCCTCTAGGAGCTGGACGTTGGCCTGAAGACATCCTCCTGGGAGCAGTGGGGCTGGGTGGAGGAGACCTGCAGATGACAAGGAATGTGGTAGCAGAATATTGTAATACCACCATTTCTCTTTATTTCAAATGGTCACAGTCTCCATGGGTACTCTAATTTCATTTTACCTGCGACCACCAGTGGTTCCTCCCACCCAGGAGGTGTCAACAGGCGGAGGCAGGGGGACGGTTACAGTTGAGGTGGAGATATCACCAATGATGGCCAGCGCCTCCTTCAGGGCCTGGTGGGTTCTCAGCACCTCGTCCCTCCTTTGGGCCTGCTCCTGGGACTCATCCATCAGAGCGTTCTGGTCACCTGCAGAGTACAGCTGGGCCAACAGCTCTGCATTGATGAAGTCCTTCACCTAGTGGCAGAAAGAGGTAGTGGAAGAAAGAAAATTATAATTGTGAAAATGAAGAAAAATCACAGTTCTCCTGCTATAATTAATGAATAAGTAGTAGCTTTAATACAGTAACAAACTACAGCCCAATGAATGAACATTACATTGTTGATCATCAGGTGCATGATGGTCTTGGGCATGAGGTCCCGGATGCACTTATTGACTATAGCCATGTACGAGTCCACCAGGTTACGGATGGTTTCCACTTTACGCTCAAGCTGAGGGTCCATGGAGAAGTTGTCTGTGCTGGTGGTGGTCTCACTCTCGACCTGCAGATGTAGAAAGGCAACAATCAGGCCCGTGCTGTTTGGCTGCTTATAAATTATGGAACTGACATTTTATTATTTTTTTAATTTAAAGTTTAACATGTGAGAACAAAACAGTGACAGTGTGATTTGTGCCTTATGTTTATTAGTGTTTTCTTTTTCGCTGTGTTGCCCTGTCTGTGTTAGTCTCTCTACTTCAACCTACTCCCCATTTTATTGTGCAGGTTAGTTGCTCATGTGGGTTTCTGAGTTTAATTTTAATTCACTCCTCATTATTGTCTTGATTGAGTTCACCTGTGCCTTGCTAGCCCTGTGCAGATTCTCTGTGTGTTCTCACTGAGTCTTTGTCAGGTCATAGTCTAATCTCCCTCCAGTTCCTGTATCTATCCCTGTTGGCTTTCTGCATTTGGTTTATTTAGTTAGCTACTGGAATTTTTTTTACTTGCTACAATTGCATCACTTTTTGTTCACCTCAAGTTCTTTTAAATTATGCTTTTATTTTACCACCTGCCTTAAGTCTCATGCTGTCAGCAACTGGTTTGACATAAAAACGAAATGAAAGGCAATAAATTAATTTAGCGTTTGCCAACCGTAGTGGTCTTCTCAGGATAGACCCCAGCACGCAGGAGCGATGATTTCCAGCTGTCCACATCATCCTGAGAGTCACAGGCCAGTTCCAGGGTGCGATTGTCCTTATACACATTCCTGAGCACCATGACAGAGGAGGGCATGTGTGAGAGGAAGCAAGAACAGAGCTCATAATCTACGCTACCCCATTATCAAATTACCCCACATACCAAAGTAGAGGAGTGTATTGCATTAAATAATCTGGCTTTTGCAATCTTCTGATTCATTTCAGATTGTTCTTATCAAACATAAAGTTGCATTAAGTAATCCAAGAGTATCCAGCCTATTGTCCAAATGCAAGCCTGTCATGCTGGCTGCTGCTGATAAATCTGTAGGAGTCTGGCTGGATACCAGACTCCCTTTAAAGACCCATGTGGAAAACTGAGGGTACAGACTTTTTTTTTTTCCTATTACAGAAACAAACCATGTTTCTCTTCAGCTAGTCATAAAATTGTTGCACAATTTACTCTTTTTTTTTGCATTTTATTATGGTGATATTGTCTAAGTATGTATGCTTCTCCCTGTGACTTAAAGCCACTTTATTCCATGCATCACAGTGTGCTGTATTTTATAACCTCCGATACGCTGCTCACTCACTGCTGCATTTCATACAAAAAGCTGGGATGTTGGTCTTTAACAAACCAAAGGGAACAGGAATGTATGTTTATTCTATAAGGCTCTACTTTATCTTAAATAATGGTTTATGTTCCTGGAAGTATATACTTGCATGTTCTTTTTTTCATTGTTAAAAGTTGGCCTGAAGTTGCACCTCTGTGCATTATTGATGTTGCTCCCTGTTAAGGTTATTATACAAAAGCCTGTCTTGAAAAAGAGATCTGAGTGGTGTATGCAAGATTAATGGGGTAGTGAAGTGTGCACAGTTTAAAGTTTCAGGCCTCAGATGTGCAGCAATCACGTTAAAATTAAACAGCAGTGCAGAGAGTGCTCTGAGCAGTAATTTAAATATATTAATACACGTATTTTATTGCTCTGTGCAATTGTGATGATCAAATTAATGATTTTCTGCAGCATTAGGCCTACTCTCATGTCTTGTTTGCAGCACCAGTGTTGTATTTTATTGTTATAAATCTCTGTCCCTTTGATAATGCCTCTGATTGGAGTAGGCGGTGCTCAGTTGGTCCATTTTGTGCAGGAGTTGAATAAAATGACACATCAAACGTCCCTTTTTACATGTCAACGCGCACAGAGCTTGAAGCAGAAAGCCTGATTTAACAAAGAAAGTTGATAACCACCATCGTGATATCTGTTTTCTCTGACTGGGGTTTTAGGTTTTGTCAAGCCAGATAACAGAAAGAAAGCCGGACTATGTCAAACTCGCTTCGTAGCATACTCCCCTGTCCAGATCAGATCTATCCCACAACCTGTTTCAACAAAGATTTAATTGTGATAATGTAAAACTGTAAGCAATTTTTGATTGATGGAAAATTATTTAAAATATGTAATCAGTGCTCCCTGTGCTACAAAAGGTGTTTAAAACTCAGACATCTAGGCTTTTTTTTTTTTTTTTTTAGTCTTTAACATTTTAAAGCTCAGCAGGAAATCTGATGAAGAAAAGAAACTGCCATAAAAGCTTTTATGGGGCACGCTGCAACAATAACCTAGAGTTTAGGTAAGACTTTGTACGTGTATCAGACATTTGAGACCTTCAAGGACCTCAGTTTGTTGTAGTAATTTCCTATAATGTGTGCTATATAAAAGATTGTGATGTTGTGCGTTAGTATCAAATATACATCAAATGTAACTGTCAAACTTCATAAACTGAGAAAGACTGATTGGAAATACTTGCAGCTTGTCTTAGCCTGCACTCTGTATTTGTGACACATAATCTGAAACATTTCAGCCTCTGCATCAGCACACGGGCCTTCATCTACTGCACGTACGTGTACTAAAAAAGTCCTGGTTCGTTCAGTCATTTGCAAATCTGACTATTACAAAGGTTGATAAAATCAGATATTTGAAGGTCTTTCAGCTAACCTTGACTCTGTGTTAAAGATGCAGAATATGTGCTTGCTGGACATAAAGCTCTTCTCCACATCGCGCACCTTCAGGTTGTCCAGGGGTAGCATGTACTTCTTCTCTTTCTCCTGCGAATGAGGAGAGCAGAAAGTATGTATCACAATCACTTTTCTAACAAAAACACTTCGCTTCCCATTGGGGTTTTTCTAATTTGTCATGCAAAGAACAGCATTATATGATATCGGTAAGAGAAAGGTGACATCAGCTTTTTTTTTTAAGAGAGAGAGGAAAAAAAGGAGGGGGGGTGCAGAAAGAGTAAGGGGGGATGGGAGGGAGGAGGAATGGGGGAGAAATGAGAGTGGGAGGTAAGGTGGTGGGGGTGGGGGTGAGGGGTCGGAGAAAGAAAAAGGGAGAAGGAGAGCACATGTGGAAGTCATTACAGTGTGGGTCAAGACACAGTCGTTCTTCACGGTGCGTTTTGCCGGGGAGAGCTGGTAGCTGATGACTGAGGAAACTCTGGTTGCGGTTATGATGGAGAAAATGCTGATATAAAAGCAGAGGAGGTCCAGATAATGCAACGCTCAAATATAACGCTGATGTGGATGACACACAGACTGTGGCAGATTCGAGGGGGAGCTGTGACACATCTTCATCTTCCTTTTCATCCTGGCCTTCATTTTTCTTAACTGTCTTTTTTTTTTTCTTTTATCCCTCCCCCTCAATATTTTTTAAATATTTTTCCTTTCCATTCCAGAGGGGCCCACTTCCTGCCTGATTTTTTTTTTTTTTTTTGAAGGAGGGAGAGAGAGAGAGAGCAAGAGAGATTAAATGACAGCCTGGCGTTAAAACTCAACATCTGGTAGTGCTTAGCAGCACACAGAGAAGCAGTGAAGGAGGGAGAAGTTAAAGAGATGGCGGCCAAAGGAGGAGGAGGAGGAGAGACCAAGACGAAGAAACGTGGAAGTGGATTTGCAAAGGACTTGCGGAAGAAAGTCCACATCTGGTGTGACGGTCTGGAAAGTGGTGTTAGATGCTCGCAGGTAAGAATTAAAGGAGATAAGGACGGGAGAAGACGACACAGGAAAACTCTGCAGACCCTTCTGTGTTGTATTCCCCAAGGGGTCACTACAACCCATATATGGTCACACAGGTCCCCTCCCTCTTCCTCTCCCTTCCTCTCCCTTTCTCACTCATTTACTCACTCCCCCCGTCTTTCTCTTTCCCTCTTTTTTGTAATATCCCCTCCCTGAACGTGTAGCCAGTCTGTCCCGGTCGTCTGAGCGAATATGCCACGTCAAGGCTGGATACTCTTCATGGCCGGCGTGACCAAAACGGACCGCGAGGGGACCCTGAGCTTAAACGCCCACCAAAACAAATAAACAAGAGATGTGAACCAAAAACCAAAAGGGGCAAGCGGCAAACGCGGACAAGACAAATCGCACTTTTGAAAAGTTTTCGATACAGTGGATCCTTTGCTGCCAAAATGGAGAGAGGCGAAGGGAGGGCACAGACGACAGAGCCGCGAGCATCTGGGAAAGCAAGAAAACGGCGCACAAGGCCTGGCTCTTACTCCGGCTCCGTCCACCCAGTGTTCAGACTACCTGTTCATTGTCATACTGGTGTACAGTAGTCTGCACATTGGTTAGACTGGGCATGGACCCTCTTCTGTCAGTCTTTCTGTGTCTCTTTCTCCCTCTCTCTTTCTATTTCAGGTCTTCGACGTGTGTTTTTTGGGGCTTTTCTTTTTTTTTTTCCATCTTTTGCTTCCTCCTCACCCTTTACTGTTTTTAATCAGTTTGTAGTCTGTATTTGTTCTGTATCCATCTGTATTTTGTCCTAAGTGCACTCTTTAACACTCACCACTTCCTTTCCATTTCTTTTTTTGGAATAAACATATATCACCAATTTTCAACACTAACTGCAGCTTTGACAAACCAGGGTGTAAAAATCAATATTTCCAGCCCAGATGTGAAAAAAAAAAAATACCCAAACAAATCAGAAGCTGTAACCCACAAGTTTGCATAATTTATGGCATGAATGAGTAAATGTGCAGGCGGCTAGCCTGGTGCTCTGATGAAGATGTGGTCCTCTGGAAGTAAGGGGGGAGGAGCGAATGTGGCTGCAAAGCATCAAACACAGGCCAAAGGAACGAAGGGCCAATCAATCAAATGGAGTTTGAAAATACAGTCAGACACCTCCGGGGAAGTTATTTCAGTGGGTGGTCAAAATGGAACTGAAGGACTGTGAGGCAAAGGACAAAGGATCTGTAGCAGATTTCTAAGGTGTTAAAGGCTAAATACTAAAGGTTGGTAGGAAAAGTGCGATAACGCAAATAAAGGGGCAGCAAACACCCCAGTGCACAAAGATCTATACTCATAACCATTGCATCAATTACGAGTGATTAAGTTTATTTAGCTGAGATCTTGTGCTGGTGCTCTGCTGCTCACTGTGAGACATGTAACGCAAATAAAGGATTAAAGAAGTGACTGTCATTAAGTAACTGGTAGGGATGTTGAAGGTCAGACAGAGAGTTGTGGGGGGTTGAGTGGGGTACTGATATTGAGTTGAGGGGTTTCTCTTCACCGCAACACTGGAGGCTCATGTTTGGATTACAAACTTATAATTTTCCTGCCAAGAATGCAAGCAGTTCCAAAGTTACTGCCAGGCACATTGAGAGAGAGAGAGAAAAAAAGAGAGGGTGGGTGTGCAAATGTGTCTATGTGTATCCACGCAGTGCACGTGAATCAGGACTATAGAAAGTTCACAGAGTGTAAAACAGAAATATACAAGGCGAAGCCAGCGGAGTCTATAATTTCCTACATTACCACACTAACGTCTCAAATGACAATCTTTGGACTCAGAGCAGTGCAGCCCCATGTGCTGTCTAAGGGGCTGAGTGTGCGTTCATATATTTTGGGTGTCTGTGAGTGAACATTTGGTTGGGATTTGGTTCTCTTCCAAATTTTGCAAAGAAGAAGCGAATGCCTAAACTCCCAGTGGAAAGAGGTGGGGAGAGAAGAAAGAGAGAAAAGAGGGGAAACTCCGAGACAAAACAGAAGATGAATGGAAAGACTGAGTGAATGACAGAACTATGGCCAAATGTGACTCACACAGTAAACTGCTCCATCATGGTGATGATATACTGCTCAGCAATGCCTAAATGCTCAAAAAAAAAAAAATAGTAAACTTATCCCGGGATAAGTCAAAAGATGCTGAATTGGAAGCACATATGTTACAATGAAGGCTGCAGAGAACGCCACTGTCTCTGTGCATTCCTCTTTTTTGCACACATGCTCTACACTGTGAATCCCTTTTGGAACTAAACGAGGCCCAATAAACAAGCAGCAGCAACACCAACTGGCTGAAGGAGTTGCAGTGTGTCTGCCTATCTACACTTGCTGTGCAGAATATCCTCCAACCTGTACAGCAGGCACAGACAGGCAGATAGACATCAGCCCGCCAAGATACGCCAGCAGGATGGACCAAATGCTGCATCCTGTTCATGCAGGCTTGTGGTACAGATGGTGTGCTCAGCTACAAAACCAGTATGCTACTGTTGGTCTGTATTTGATATTCTCAACGATAATTGGAAAATATGAAAAATAAAATTATTTTTGATCAGACATCTGAGTCACGTATCCACCACTGGCATGTATAACGTTGATTGTCTTCTCCTTTTTGCATAACATCAGGCTGTTATCATTAAGCTTTAGTTATTTTTACCCCAGCATATATTGAGGTAAATGTGTGATGTAATGTCAGCACTTTCATGCTAAACATAAAACTTCAAAGTCTAAAGGTCTTAAATATGGTTTAACCTACATGAAAAAAAAAAAAAAAAACTCTTAAGAGGGCAATACTGAACCAGTTAAATTCCAGCCCATAAAACCATTCTGATGGGATCGTCAAAGTCAGGAAACGATTCTCTCTGGTCTCCTCACTACAGCCATTTGAGCCATTAAAATCACACTGCATAACAATACTGATTGTAGCTGTTTTAAACCTACCTCGTCATCCTTGAACCAGGAGAGGCTCTCGGCAGTCAGGACAAACCAGTACTCCTTGGCTCCCCCTTTCATGATGCTGATGTTATTAATGGTCAGCCAGCCTTTGCGGATGACCTGAGGGGAGGGTGAGGTCAGAAAATCAGAAACAGATGCACTGACAAAAATGTAAATAAAAACATAAACTATGCATGAAAGAAAGAGAACGACACAGTCCTAATAATAATTGACTCCTCCGCTTTTCGAGACAGGTCCAGATACTGTAAATTAGTGCAAATCACCAAAGCACAGCTTGTGATGAAATGTGTGTGAAGGTCAGGTTAGTTGTGTCATTGGGTCTTTGTGACTCACTGCAGAGTCTAACATGTGACTGTGTGTCAGTGCGATGTCATTCACTGTGCTCACAATGCCACAAGCAGAGGCCCGTGTTAGCTGGTTAAGTGATCACTGTGTTTAGGGCTTCAAGCACACAATAAGGCATGTGTGTGTGTGTTTTCTGTGGTGTATTAACCCTACAAGCCCTACATAAACAGGCCTGAGGGCACGGTGCCAAGTGATTATTAGGTTAGATTACTGTCAGTCTTGTACCGCCTAAGACTCACTAAGGAGGTTACCCAAATCATTACAAAGCCTTTGTGTCTTAGGCACAAGTGAGAGAGCTGTTTTGTAGCTGGAACCATGTCAGGATCCTAAAAGGAACTGTGTACTTTTACACATCTGATCTCAGAGATTTAGTTTAACAGTCATGCCAGTAGTGAAAGATTTTTTTTCACTACTACATGTCTAGCTGGTAACCCCCTGTAGTCTGTGGGCCTTGGTGGGTGTAGGCGGGGTTAGAAAGTAGACAATTATCAAAGAGTAAACTCTTACGATCAGGCCTGATGCAGGAGGAGAGGAGGCCTACAACAGGAAGGGATGTGGGGGTTTTAGACACTGTGTGGCACTAAAAAATGTCACATTTTCTAGTGCAACTTGTTTGAAAGAATTGGCCTCTGCCCAACAGAAGCATACTCAGCCAATTAGCACTCTTTACCCGTTGGATTGGAAAATGGGGGAAAATGTTTGGGGTTTTTTTATGTGGCAGTGCTGGAGAGCACCACACAATGGGCTGAGGTGTTACTGCAGGCACAAATGACATTGCAAACCATAACCCACAATGAGCGATACTCACCAACAGACACCCAGCTAAGAGGGCAGCTGAGATTCTCACTAAGGGATGGGGATGAAATGCAAAGTGGCACCTTGATGACACAGGAGGGGTTCAAACAAAGGGAAATGTCTCAACAACAACAACACCAGTGATGATGGTGGCAAAAAGTAATAGAACCCAAAAGGATTCTTTCACTAGACTACTGGAAGCAAATAAAAATAAGTAAATAAATGAATAAAAATAAAACACACCATTCAAAGCTGGTGCCCAATTAAAACATAATACAACATGCATGACGAAAGGAGAAATAAGTCATAATACAATCTAAAAGATGCAAAGGTAAAATGCATATAACATAAAGTTTGTGCAATGCATAAGATTTACTCAAATGAAAGAGAGTACTTTGCGTAAGAGCTCTTTCATTTCAGCTCTTTGTATTTTCTTTGCAGTAGCCATCTTGCCGCTGTGTGGGTGTGCAGCACTCCCTCGACCTCCACTGTCTGACACACGAGACCTGACAAATGCTCACCTGATTTCCTGCTGAACTCTGGCTCTTATTAGTCTGACTGCTCCTCTGCTGTGCGCTGCCGCGGAGAAATGGCAAAACAGAGATGGCAGGGCGAGGCGGAGAGAAAAGGTAAACACAGAGAAAAGAGAAGGTGACAAACATGACAGGGTTAGAAAAAAAAAGAAAAAAAAGGAGTTTCTAAGCATTTGTTTTTACTAGCCTGACATGAGCAATATTAAAGAATGTGTCATGGTGGAGCTACGCTTAGGGGATTGACTCTTTACTTAGCAAAACCAATGAAGTCTTCGTGGTTTGTGTTGATGTAAGAGAGCTGGATGTCAATCAACAGCAGAACCTGAAAAAACACACAAAATGTTTATCATCATATCAGTCTGACATATTGCGAAATAATATGCTCACTCGCTTTCTTGAGTTGAAACCACGCTAATTTCTGTGCAGTCAATATGTAGCTAAGCCTATGTTTAAAAAATGGACATAGCCACTGTGATGTCACCCACTGGTTTGCGAAGCCCTGTTTAGAAGCACTGACAGAATGAAATATGGATGTGGCTTCCAGTTTGGAAAAATGAAGCCAATGTGGAACTGCCTTAAACCTGCATTCTATCTAAAGGCCACCAGATGGTGATAGCTGTGGTTGCAAAAAGAATTATGGTCCTATAGACATCTATGGGAAAAACAGTTTCCTGCTGATTTTGTAGTCTCAGTCACTCATTTTGGCTCGTATTAAATAAAAAAAAAAAAGAGTCTAGTTTGTAAATCTTGGTCATTCTATGTTTCAAAATGTATGAAACTGCACTCTCACTGGCTAACAATGTTGTTGTTAGCCAGTGAGAGTGCAGTTTCACAGACCAGCCCATCTTGTCACATCTGTTTTTTTTGCAACCAACAAACCAGATGTGACAAGACAACCTTCGCCTCAAGGCTTCAAAATGGGACTTCAGAAACCAGTGGGTGACATCATGATAACTGTATGTTTAGAAGTCTCAAATTTTAGTTTTCGCCCATCACCATGTTGGTTTCTTGGCGCTGGAAGTACCATACTTGGGTGAGAAGATAGAGTGCTAAGGTTTCAGCCAGTCCTAACAATGTTGGTTGGCCAGGTGTAGGTTGTATTGATACATCAGAAACACATAGACACTTGCTAATAGCCATATTATTGTCAAATATCTGCATTATAATGCTTCAGAAGACACCAACACTGCAAACTCTGAAGGTTGATGCTTGTAGCTTGAGCAGCAGACGGGTTAAGCTATGTTAGCATAAAGAATATAAACAGCCAAACAGCTAGCTTGGCGCTATATAGCACATAAAAACAAAATGTGTCATTTTTACACTTTAGTTTCAAATTAAACAAGTGAGATACAATGTGTTAATTAGTAAGCTCCAGAAGCACCAACTTTTTTTTAGAACTGGGACAGAGCTAAACTATTTCCTCTTGTTTCCCATCTTTCTGCTAAAGTATCAGTCTTCTTTCCAACTTTCAAGAAGGATGGTGTATTTTCAGTAACGAGGAACTATTTGTATAAATATGATATTTTATAGCATTTTTTGGTATTGTTGCCTTGTTGGTAATTTTAGACAATAACAAATATGGAAATAAATTAAAGGCTGGATAATGAGTAGACTTTGCAGAATACAAATAACTTCCCTGAAAAAAAAAATGACCTTAACTAAAGAATAACAAATGTTACCTGGTCCTTGGCCCGACTCTCTCTGTCTCTGATATGAGACGTGACAATTCTCTCAGTTTCCTCACGCAGCCTGGGGAAGCATTCCAGCTGAAAACACATCACACAGCTTATAATTCCTTCTGTGTAATGAATGTGAAACAATACAGTAAATAACAGAAAAATGAAATTTCAACCTGAAACGTCAAGCTGCTAATATTATTGCAATACAAGAAAGGCCATGAGTAGAAGCGCTACCTTGTTAGAGCACTGGCGTACAGTGTTAATCAGTTCCTGGATGACCATGTCCACACACTTGACACAAGGCTCCTTCAGCTTTATAATCTGCTTCTTCACGATGGCCTCAAACGCCATGTCTGGGGTGAAAAGTCCAGTCCTGAATTCCACGAAGAAAACAAGAAAAGAGATGGTGGATATTAGTTGTAAAATTAGATGATATGTCCTTTGATGTAATGGTAGTAGTAGTAGTAGTAGTAGTAGTACATGTTTTAGTTCCACATATATCCCTGCCTTTGATTTGTGTTTTGATTCAGTGAGCTGCAACCACAGCCTTTACATGTGGTTACAACAATAAATAGATCATTACCATCGTTTTACTGATGTGAGTCACTGCAGACCTGTTTTTGTTTTTGGAAGGAATTCAGGCTCAAAATGTGGTGGTGCCTTAAATGTCAGATTCTCTCTCGCTTGGGTGGCAATTTTTTTGGTTCCAGTGGCTAACCACTGCTGAATCAATATAGAAACACACATAGCCAGGACTGAACATAATAAAAATAAGGCATGCTCCACCCCAGTTCATAAATTCTCATACAAACTTTATACTTTCAGGCCTTTTCACAAACTAAAATGTTGGTAATTTTTCACCATACCAATGTGAATATCTCTGGCCACAGTCAGAAAGCTGTAAGCAGTAGCAAAGCACAGACTCAAATATTTAGAGGAACTGGGTGCTTGATGGAGAAAAACTGGCATGAAACACTTTTGGCATGAGGATATGGGACTGTACAGGGGATTGTGGGAACAAAGACTAGTTTAGGCAGTATCATATTCCAGCCTGGTAGACAAACCCCTACCTGATACCGTGGATGTTCTTGATGGCATAACTGATCTCACGACGCATCTCTTTCTCATCACACTCCATCTGAGGAAGAGAGAGAAAAAACCTGAAAAAATGTAATAGATGGGACACCACGAAGAGTGCAAGAGCTCTTCATGCTGAAAGATTAAAGAGAGGGAACGCTCGGCACTCTGAGTTTGAAGAAATGTTGATAATAGTGAAGCTATTTGGGGATCTTTCAAAAGTAAATCACAACAGAGACAAAAAGGAGGGAATTACAGTGTGCGTGAGGAATAGGGAGGAAGACGAGGAAGAAAATAAAGGAAGAAATAGGCTACAAAAAATGTAATTTAGTCATATTCATCCTTCAAAACTTACATTTTGTTAAAATGAGAAGAAAAAAAAATGAGAGGTGTCACTGTTTCTGTTGCTCCAGATTCAGTTTCCTGTGTTTGAGGACTTTTATGTGAGTAAGTATCATTATGTTGAAACAAGAAAAAATAATGCGGACACTCATGCACTCAGCTGAAAAATGCAGGACGAGGGGGGAGGGTTAAAAAAATAAACTGCCATAAAGACATGATTTTAAAGCTTTTATTTCTTCTAAATGGTCACAGTTTCCTGGAAGAGGGTGTTAAAGGGCCTGGGCTCAGGCTTTGTGCCATTTTAAAATCCTGGCTATGGGTGTTAAGATGACTGAATGAATATGATTTTAAGGTACTATTTGTATTTGAAACAGGTCATGTGATTGCATTTTATTTTCACTTCAATATATCACCTTGACCAACTCGAAGGGGAAACGCTCATGAAAGATGCGGTTGATTTTTGCTCCACCGGACAACTCTACTGTGTCCACCTGGTCCCCTGAACCTTCAATCCTCTTCTCAAAGTCCACGGAGAACTGCTGCACCATCCTATAACACAAAAGTGGAAAAATTAAAAACAAATCAACAATGATTCCTGATATCTAAAATACAAGACTACACAGAGATAGGATTTCTGCAGGAAATGCATTTTCTGCCAACAAAACCTAATCTAGATGCTTTTGCCGTGGGAAAAATGGGGTACTGACTGCAACAGCTGCTTGGTTTTGCGAGATGGGTCATCAGGTCGGTATCCCCGGTATTCCTCTGCCTCCTTGTCCAGAGCCAACAGCTGGGACTGCAGCTTGCTGCGGAAAGCTGGCAGGGTGTCCCGGATGTGGTTGGTGAGTTGCTTTAGAGACACAAAACCACCATATGAAACACATTAAAATCATATGATTCCATTGATTAAATCATCTGCATTTTTTGCTATACAGAATAATTACTGTCATGACTGTGTATTTTACTGTAATCAAGGAGGATGTAGCCAAATACTCATTCAGTACCATGGCAGAGTGAAATGTCTCCTCCAGTGAATTTATAAATTATTAGCTGAACTAGAAAGCATGTATTTTCCATCTCCTAACAGTCTTATATCTCCCACACTGATTGTAGTGCTGTACAATGGAAGCCAAAAAAACAAAAAAAATAGGCCACCCTCTTATTAATTATGCAGAGTGGACTGTGGGAATGCACTGGTAGGGAGCCTTTGATCACCTGGTTGAGCACTTTCTGCAAGCGTGGGGTGCCCATTTTCTCAGCCATGTGTCTGTATGCTGGGTGGGACAGAAAAAACTTCCTCTCAGCATCTAAAGCTGCCTTAATGTCCTTCTTTCCATCAATATCCTTCTGACTGCGATTCACCACTCCAATGTACCCTGGGAATAAACAAAGATGAATACAAAAAAAAAACAAAAATGAGACTCCTAGTAGCGACTACACTGGTAAGATAAAGACAAACACAAGAATGGAGATAAAAACCTGGACAGTCATTTGATTATGAGAATAAGAACACAAAGCATTTGAGAGTGGAGAAACTGTAGGAGAAGAGAAATGCCAAGAGCCAAACAGAAGCTGGCTAGCATAGATCACTTTAAAACAAACACACCTCTTCGAAGTGGAAGCAGTTTGTTCTCCAGGACATCGCGGGCATCTGTGCCCTCATCCATCAAATCCAATTTGGTGATCACTCCAATTGTCCTGAGACCTGGAAAGGACATCAAAAAGTCATAGAGTGAGGAAGGATGTTGTGGACATTTCGAGGCATTATTATTGGGTCTCTCTTTTTAAGTACACAGATCCATAGTTTGTTGGACAAAGACACATTTTTTGCAGTTTTGCCTCTGTACACCACCACAGTGGACTTTAAATCAAATAATCAATAAGTGCAGACTTTCAGATTTAAGGGGTATAACAAAAATTTTGCATTAATTATTTAGGAATTACAGGCATTTTTATACACAATCCCTCACAAGTAAGCATCATTTTAAATATAAATGTTTTTTTATGCAAAATCCTTTGTAGACAGTGACTGAAGTGTAGAACCCAGATTTAAGATTAGGTGGCTGACTTGGTCATTAAAGAAGATCTCATTTCTTTGCTTTGAGAAACTCTTGGGCTGCCTTTGCAGATTGCCTTGGGTCATTATCCATTTGCACCGTGAAGTGCTGTCTGATCAGCTTTGCAGCATTCGGCTGAATCTGAGCAGAGAGTATAGCCCTGTACACTTCACAATCCATCCTGCTACTGCTATGCCCATGCCATAACATTGGCTCCACCATGTCTGACAGATGATGTGTTGTACTTCAGAGCACGAGCTGTTTCTCTCCTTCTCCATACTTTTCTCATCCCATCATTCTTGGTTTCATCTGTCCAAACCCTTTATTTTTTCAGAACTTTGCCATCTCTTTTAGAGGTTTTCTGGCTTTTGCACCTTATTCCAAACCCTCTGTATTTCCATTCATGAAAGCATCTCTTGATACCTCCTTGGAAGTGTTCTTGACTTGGTTAGATGTTGTCATGTTGTTTTTCTTAACCATAGAAATAATTCTGCAATCATCCACCTCAGTTGTCTTTTGTGCTCCTTCAGGCCTTTTGGTGTTGCTATGCTGTCTAGTACAGCGTCGATTTGGCCTCTCCTGAAGTTTGTGCTGTCTCACTGAGTTTTTGCTACCTGTCAGGCTTATTCTGGGTTTTCATCACAATGATGTCCTCCCTCACTTGCACACACATTTCTTTGGGTCTCATATTAAAAATTTCAATGAAAAGCTATAAAATACAAATGTAATGTTTGTCATGGACCTCATCTGGCCATGAAACTGCTGTCAGTCAACTGTCCAATTGCCTTTGAGCCTCTGAAAATGGGGGAAATCTGTATAAAAATGACAGTAATTACTGAACAGTTTATGCAATATTTTTTGAAACTCACAGATTTAATGCTTGAAGTCTGCACTTCAATTACAGATTGATTATTTTATCTAAAATCCACTCTGGTGAGTGTTTTGTCTTCATGTATTTATTACAGGGCCACATTATGCAGTCCTCACACTGAGCATATGGTAAAAAACTTATATTGCACATCTGCCTCCTATTATAATTAACTACATATTTATTGTTTACTCTCAATTATACTAAATGTTCCCATTTGGGGCTCATGAAGGTCTGGGCTCTAATCCAGCTTTTTATCCAGCTCTCGGTATCCTTTATTGCTTCCCTTTTGCTCTGCTTTGTTCTTCTTCTTTTCTCCTATTTAAAGCATCATTTCTCTGTTTCTGCTTACCTCCTGTACTCAGTCACCTCGCTTATCTTGCCTGATATGATTCATCCTTCTCACAAGGTTACTTTGCTCCAGTCCTCTTCGTAGCTAATTCACCCTCGTCTCCACTGCTCTGTTCTCCTCTCCTGTCTGAAGGTCAAACTCTTGACCATTAAATTAAGTGGATTCCTTTCTCCTTTCTTGCCATTTCCTTTCATCTCACCCAGCTTTTTCTTACCCTCACCTTTTCTGTCAAACTTTATTTCAACATAACTTAAGACATTTTTCCCTTTCTATCTTTTCCTTTCCTTTCTTTGTTTATGATTTTGATTCATGCATTTCTCATCTCCATTCTCCTCTCCTCTCAGCCCCTCATTTCTAATAAAAATGTGACACTTGATCATTGCCTACAGGGAAATCCTGTTTCCACATTCAGAGCAGTCACAGCACAAGGTCAGACACTGAGCACCCACCCTGCAGCTGACAGAGATTCGATGTCTTATTGAGGCTGGCCCAATAACCACAATGCCACTTTCTACTGACTTCATTTCCTTCAGTTTCTCTTTCTACATCCTTGCTACAGCCTCTTTTATTCCCAATATCTGGTGCTTACCCCAGCATCCTTGCCTTACCCTGGGGGTCCACATCCTTTGCCAGTTTCAGGGCATCAGAGTTGGCCAGGTCAGTGTTGGCCGGAGTGACAGCCAGGATCAAGCAGCTCTCTCTGGTAATGAACTGCATGATCATATCCCTGATCTGTTGCTCGATGTCCACAGGCTGGTCTCCAACTGGCACCTTAGTGATCCCCGGAAGGTCGATGAGAGTCAGGTTCAATACTGCACAACCAGAGGAATGCAGTATAAGAACTGGCCATTGCCCTTTGACATTCTAGTCTACATTCACTTAGCTATGGTGGTTCTCTATAGCTTGAACATTGCATGTACAGCTGAAAAAACATATGCTGTGAAATTAGAACATTTGGCTGGATTTGTCAGTCTGTTTAACAGTGACTAAGTATGTAGGCAGCACTGAGATACCATAATATAAATCAGCAAATTATAGCTAACAGCTAAAAAGTGAATGAGTAAATACATTGTGACTGATGCTTTTAGTAGCCAGTGTTCACAGTTAAAACTTAACATTAGCCAACATTTGATGACATGAACCAAAGACCTTTGAAAATGTGAATTACAATTTCTTGTGCTAAGGCTTTACAATAATCTTAGCTAACTCTCAGGCAAATATGAGATTGAGCTAACTCAACCAGACACAATGGTCAAACATTAATAATAATGTTTTGTATTCTATCAGTTTCCATTATTAAATAGCATTTTAGACATATTTAAAATTTAAACAGGTCAGGTTACAATATTTCTTTGAGAGATGGCTCCGTTTGTCATTTCACTAGCTTACTCAGCAGTTAACTGCTAGCCTGAGTAAATATGCATTTAGTAACAATTAACCTTTATGTTAAAAAAATGTTTGGTGCAACACAGTTGAATTCACTGATGCATGAATCTCCACATAGAAGACACCTATAGTATACATAAGGCTCATTTTGAACTTTTGCAGCGATTTTGTTACAATACCATTCTGTATACTAGACACAATGGGAGCACAACCTTCACTGAAGAATAATAATGTACTGTACTGATAATGTGCAATTCACATTATCAGTTTGACAGAAGGTCACAGAAGGTGGAAAGCTGAATTATCTAGTCTATTATTTCATAACCCTTTAATTCTGTGACTGTGGTTATAAACAGTTGCCTCTTTTTAACAGTGCAAACAATCTGAGGGCAACAACAGCAGAAACAAACTTGAATGTGCTACACAACCATATCAACACTGAGCCTGGTTAGCTGCCTCCCCTTCACATCATCGTAACTCATTCATATCCATCATAACAATTTCACTAGCAAAACCATCTTCTTTGCTTCTAATGACCCAGTTTTAAAAGAGCAATATCTGCCAACTATTGAAATTAAGGAACAAGAGTATGATGACTCACAGCTTGGCACGTTCTAGTTTGATTCAGAGGTGTTACTGCATATTGGTACTTGACAGTGTAAAGAGGAAAGGTGAGTTATTCCTTTCGCACCGTTAGGGGAGTAAACCCGCAGGTTGATGGGGACGGGAGAGATGCCTTTGTTGGCCCCTGTGACACGGTCCGTCTCTCCCTCAATCTCCTGGCGAACCTCATCGAAGTCTGTGAACTTTTTTCCTTTGCAGTGGAGGAATTCAGCCCATTCTGAGAGGATGAAAATGGAGAGTGTATAACAGAGATTAGTAATGACTGTGCTGCATGTGTCTGAGTGGAAAATAATGCCAGTGCGAGAGGGAATAAAAGCCAGGGGGGGGAAAAAAAAAAAGCAGTACCATTTAAAAAGGAAAGAGGAGGAGGCTGCATTTGTGTGTTGTGTGCATGTGTTTGCGCATGCTAGCATGTGTGGGTGTGTGACTGTGTGCACCCACCTGCAGAAGCGTTGATAAGCTGCAGAACCAGGGGCCTGCGGGTGACAATGCCAGATCCCCGGGGCAGGAAGTCTCTGAGGACAGACAGCCAATCAAAACTCATTACATCAAACTGCAGCAAACGTAAACCTCTTTCCAAGAGTGGCTATAGATAGCATAATGATAATGTTATTTTGAGGTTTCTTCCTTTGAAGTCTTGAAAGGCAAATTTCTTATAATTATACCAGTTATGATGGTATGACAGCTAGTGTAAAGCTTTCAGTGTCATTCATGTAGTATGCTGTAAGCCATTTCAAAACAAGTGGAAAAAAAAAAGGGGGGGGGGGGGGGGGGGGGGGGGGGGGGGGGTAAAACATGTCCTGTGGCTTTCAGCTGCTGCTACTGCAACCCAGTGCTCTAACAGTAAAGAACAACCTGACCTGATAAACAACAGGTCAAAATACAGAGATACATCGCTCACGGGGAGCTTTCCCATTTAAAAACGATGACTTCACTATCTCATGTGACGCGCATGCACGTGCAAGCATGCCACACACCTAAAAGTCTACCTCTTTTGCTTTAAGGTCTGTTTTCAAGAACCCTATTAACACATATTGAACCTCGGAAGTCCCTCAAGTGGAATACTTTTTTTTTTTTTTTTAAAGCCCGCTACTTGTCCATTCAGCACAGTGAAGAGCCAGTGCTGGACAGATGGACCATTACTCAGCATCACGACTCTCAATGAGGGCTGAAACAGAACTAAATCAATGCATCCATCTGGAACTGTGCGCTTGTAAGGACATGCAATATTTGGTTACAAAGACATTCAAGCTAATGGGATGCAAGCTTAGAAAAATAGTAGTTAAAGAGTCATTTTTGGTATTTAGTTGTTCACCTCCATTCACAATGACAAGCAGGGTCAAAAAGAGTGGTCAGAATCAGCACAGCAGAGAAAGACTGACTTTCAGTTTGTACTATGGGTCAAGCTTCACAAACACCAGTAATGAAATGGTATATTTCATTAGACCCTCCCTGCGTGCAAAATATTCTGCTGTAAAAGTAAATGCCCCCACCCTATGCTCTAATGTAAGCTTTCAAGTATATGGAATCTGAGCCCAGCTCAAATAACCCTGCTGGTATCCTTCCAGAGCCACAGAAAACATTACAGCCCACAGCTCGTTTCACAGGCTTCTCCCCTTTTTAGGGCCCTTTAAATCAATCCCCAATCAATTTAAAGAGTCAATTTCTCATCAAATTCAGAGAGTATGTGATTAACACATATCTCTATTAATAGAAAATTGAGGGACACTATAATTAGCTGTCAATTAAAAGATCTTCAATCTCTTTAAAATGCAGGGTTATGAAGGAACCATGGCAACACATTATTGTGTGAGAAGAGTGAGATTCTTGTAGCAGATAACAGACTAGTAGCTACTGGACAGCAGGCCATTGTGGAGTCTGGATGTATTTCATGTTTTCCGATTCATGGCTTCATGCTTATCCAGTTAAAAACAAACAAACAAAATAAATAAATAAAAATCATATATAAATCCAGGGTGAAATGATGAATATTCATGTGTGTTTTGAGAAGTGGGAGTTGACACCTCTGCATGAACAGTAGGATGCTGCTTTTATAAAGGTTACATGCAGCAATCTGCATTTTATACAACAACCGGCCATAATGCCATCATTATATGGTTAATAGAAAAAATGGTTATTTCTAGGGCTGTGAAATGGCCTCCTGCAGCTGGTGCTGATTGGGCCAAATCCCCAAAGGTGCTGCTGTAAACCCAAATAAAGCTTCCATCCCCTGTTGGTGGCCACAAGATATGGCTATGTGGTATATAAAAACACACACACACACACACACAGCATAGTACATGAACATAAGGTGCTTCAACTGTGACTTAAAGCTGGGGAAAGATGGTCCAAACTCTCTGCACAAACAGATTGGTCCCATAGGCCTCTTATGTCATCCCTAAGGTTCAAAGGAGAAGGGATTATCCTATTTCTGTTGGTCAATTTTACCTGCCTACAAAGTTCTCCAGCACAGAGCTCTTTCCTGCACTCTGACCGCCGACCACTGCGATCTGCGGCAGGTCCAAGTTGCAGGCCTGGCCGATAGAGCTGAAGGCATCCTGCAGCTTGTTGACCAGTGGGATCAAGTCCTCCATGCCACGGTTTCCCATGGTGCCTTTAGACGGAGGGACTCGGGATCAGCGAATGGAGAGAGAGAATAGGAGGGGGGAAGATGTGGCGTTGCTATATTAGTCCAGGACTACCGCGGTGCTTGTTGATGTAGTGAAGTCATCTAGCCGCGCATTGCCCCGAGCCAAGCGAGGGTCGGACCGACTGTGGAAGTATTGGAGAGAGAGGGGAAAGAGACCAAGAAGGAAACATACGGGGGGGGGGGGGAGCAGAAAAGAGATATGAACAGATAGGGACAGACAATTGCGCAGTTGCTTACAACCACAACGGCATCTCTCTCTCTCTCTCTCTCTCTCTCGTTCTCTCTTTCCCATGTATCTCTTTCTCTCTCTTTGACACAAAAGCACCCACACACACACAATCACTGTGAGACACACGAAGGCTACACTTTCAAGGGCATTTGGTGAGTGAAGCTCCACAGGCTCCATATCGCCACCGTGCGCAATCCCGTGCTCTGGAGGCTTCACAAATCAAACACGACTCGCGCTTAATAAATGCACAACAAAGCATCCTTCGCTGCGAGAGGACACACGGTGATATTCAATAGAAAACAGCTACCACTGAAAATATATAGCACAGGACTAGTGACAGATTGTTGTGAGCTATTGTGTGGCTGTGACATTACCCCGCCTCAGGATTCCTTCGGTGTTTTCAGTGCCCGATGGTCCCGGTCGCTGTCCAGTGCTGAAACGACGCGTAGATCAGGCAGCAAAGACAAGTGACAAGACCCTGGACGATTATACAAGCACCACCTGCTACGGCGGTGCATCGGCTTAGTCTAAAACTCCTGTGCATTAATTGTGTTCGCCTGCGGGGCTTCGTTACGCTCGGCTAGATGTCAGAGCGGTCTCATCCCGAACCCAAATTTGCCTTTGACAGATTAATCATTTTCCCCCTCTCTCTCCTCTTTTTCCGCGGTGTAATTGCGAAGCTGCGCCTCGCTGCTTCAGCGTATCGACGCGGCGGAGGACCAATGACAAACTCGGGAGTGGAGCAGAGGCAGAGAAACGCAGAGCCTCATTGGCTGGGTAGGTACAGGTTAGGCCTACCTGAACCCGCCCCCTGTTTACATCCGTGCCATTTCTGCCGTTGTGACTCATGCGGCACGGCTGCGCATCGCTGCAACAGAAGAGGTGGATGCGCTCCTTCAGAACCCCGCAGTAGCAGCCGAAACCAGCTGTCGTAAATTTCCTGATCTATCATTTCAGACGTGGTACAGGCCACGGCAGCCAGTTTCCCACCTTTCCTTGTGCGCAATAAAATGTTATTCTTTATGACACTTAAACCGGGCTTGGTGATATAAAGCGCATAAGGGTTTGCTTTAAGTAGACACAAAAGTGTTATGCCTGGCCCCATATTGTCAGCGCAGGCCGAGGCTGGTGGAAGCGGTCATGCGGAAAGGACGCTGCCATTCTGTCTTAACCTCTCAGAGAACAGTATCTGTGCCTGGTAACGATAATAAACAGCTTTCAGAAGAAATCCAATTTGCTTTCAAACGCCCTCTGCTGAAACGTGATAGCTCATACATGAAAGCCATAGCAAGCAAAGCTCTGTGGACCCCTTTATTTGTAAATTATAGCAAAATCTTGGGGTTTAGGCGGGATTTGCCCTTTTCATCATGGCCAGGCCTTTCTAGCCGGGTCCACTAAACAGGCACGTCATGCTGTAGTGAGCACTAGGGGGCAGTAACGACCTATATTTACTGGTTTGATTTTTAAGAAAATTAAATTAGGCTACATAGATTGGAAACAAACAAAAAAAACTGTGCAGTGTTTCTATCGGGCTACTTGAAGAAAAGAGTGGAGGAAGCACCAAGTTATTGTCATGGAAATAAACTCAGTGCTGAAAGTTATTTTTTAAGGGTCTTGAGATCTTTGTGTCTTCAGTGTTTCTAGAAGGCTGCATTAAAGGAATTGTTTTCAGGAAATACGCTGACAAAAACTATGTAAGTGGAACACTGTGACCTTACCTGACAGAGAAGGGACGGGAGAGAAGGGCTATCCAGTAACAGCATCAATCCAACACTTCTCTGTCTCTCTCTCCCCAAGCCTTCGCTTTCATCCCCTGCCAAAGTTCCTGTGTCCTGATGAATCTGGGGCAAGAGGAGAGCTGGTCTCCAGGTCAGTGTGTAAGCTTTAAAAATACAGGTGGGCCTGTTTTTAGATCAAGACCTGGCAGTCTCTTCAGTACTTGCTGGTCAGTAGTAGCACTGTGAAAATGAGAGCTGGATGATTTATTAGAGCCTAGCTACTGTGGCTCTGGGCCAGCAGGTCAATATTTACTGTATATCTGTTTAAGACAAGATAGGCTATAAAACTGTAAAATAACACCCCTATAAAAGTTTGTGTTGCTGGGAGAAATAGTACCACTTCCTGGTAAACAGAAACATCAAGGATGCCACAGAGTAGTTTGAATAGATAAAAATTAATATAGATTAAGTTTATGGAGAGCATTATGGACATTTTATTTTATGTTATTTACATTTGGTATTTGTAAATGTCCACAATATTTTATTCTGTGCTTGAATGAGTACTTACATAATTAGTCTGAATATACATGATGACTAAAGCTGATATCATTCACTGTCACTGTAGGTGTGCCTGAATTTCATGTTAAAGCCCTTTCCTGTTATACAGTAGAATTTAACAACATTACAGCTGTACAGTTACAAATATTCACAAAACAATATCTACAAAAAATACAATTTGTGAAAATGTGGAAGATTAAAAACTACCAAACAAAAATGAACAAAGCAAAAATAAATTAAATAAATGCTTAAACCATTTACACTGTGTGACTAAAAATGAAATAGAAGCATTAGTTAATTTATAAAATGTTGCATGTTTTTGTTTTTGCATTACTTCCCCATTTATTTACTACTTTATCTTCAAATGTTTATTCATTTTTCTATTATCCTCTCTTTGCATTCCACACTATTTACTTCCCTACACTTACAAACTGTACCGCCAACTTGTGCTGCAGTGCAACAAGGCACACCACGCACATGTATACATGCTGATGATCGGCTCTATATAGATTTAACACATATATCAGACCACACACTCACACTGGTGGCTAGGCTTACTCACAACAGAAATGGCTGTCTCCTGTTATCCCTAGAGAACTTAGGCACTTAGGACACTTGGCGTATTTATTAATTGACTGATTATTTTACTGGATTTAATACTTTATGTTTTATTATGGCACTTTTAGTCCTCCATAGTGTGTCTGTGTGGACATGTGTATTTGTTTGTAATTATATGCATATTTTGAATGAGAGGCAGATGGTCAAGTGCTGGTGGAGAACATATTATTGGCTCCAGGTCAAAGGGAGGACAGTGAGAGTAGTTACCAGCATGCTGGTCTCCATCAGCCACTCCATCATGGCCTTGAATCATTGATTACCCATGCTTGACTGCATCACAGCGTTTGGACAGGATGGTGCTGTCTGCTTACCATATCTAAGCTCAGAAATACGGCCTCATCTTATCCGGTTTGAGATTTGCCAGAACACAAGGTGCTGTTCAGCACAGCCCAACAGGAAGCCAAAGACAGCACCACACATGTGTTCAGTTTGATGCAGCATTAAATCTGTTTCTTAGGAAGGAATTCACTCGGTGCTGCCCTTTCATTCTCTTGGAATGAGACTGCAAGTCCTCATGAGATTTGCCATAGTTATTCTGTTATTCAAGATGAAAATAAATCAGGGTCTGTACTTAGGAAAGCTGCAAACCATTTGAGTGATTTAGGGAAAAAATGTAGCGGTTAGACTCATATTTTCTTAATTTTACTAATTCAAGGTAGTTTGATGATACAATTGCCATATCCTAGCCCACCTTGGACCAAAGGAAAAGGAGCCTGTTGTTAAACTATCATCAGCGGGGGGTGGGGGGCTGTTACATAACACATCTTTAAACAGTTGCATACTGTCCAGACCATAGATGGAATGAGGGCTGGTATTGTAGGTAGGAAAAGAAGAATTTACTGAATGTGTTGAACCTACACCTTTAAGGAACTGGAATCCTAAAAGAAATACTTTAAAAACAACACGCCTGGAAATGACGATGCATCAGGAGGTATTATTAGAATTGCAGTGCACAGGAATTCCATGACTTTTATACCGTGTAGTTACAGTATGCAACACAATGCCACAAAAGATCTATTCATTTTCTCAGCTGCTTATCTAAATCATCTAATTCTAATTGTTATCTTTAAAGCTGCATACAATGTATTTTTCTTCATATGATGACAATGTTTTGAGTTACAGGCCCTCAGAGTATATAGAAAACTGCATCAAATCTATTTTGAACCCACCCCAAGTGTCACAATGTAAAGTCAAAATCTCACTTGTTTTCTATAATTAACTTTGAACATCAATATCATGAGATATAATATAAACTTAGCACAAAGAAAATAAGAAAATTTGTGTTTGGTCGATTATTTCTTTGCTGTAACAGTGCTTCTTGGCAATAAATCTTATACGGTTGGAAAGCCTGTTTATTTCCCATGAAAAACTTGTCAAATCTTCTCTGCCAGTGCCAGGCAGCTTATTCTACTGCTGACTCTTGTTTTGAGCTTCTGGTGCTAGTTTAGTTTCATGGAGCGGCTAAGCTATAACAATTTAACGTCTGTGACACAGAAAAACAGAAACAAGCATGTTTTATATGTTTTCTGATCAAGAAAACTTCAAAAAGTGTAATTTTGGTAAACTTTCAAGTGCCATATCTCCGTGTGGAATAGGTGACTGCTCAAAAACAAGTTATATCAGGGTCTCTTTACACCTGCATTTTGACAACCAGGCTCATCTTCTGTGCCAAAATAATTTTCTTATATAGTCTGATTTTAGTACCACCAATTAAAAATAAAAATAATAAGAAAAATGAAAAATCAAACAAGATTTTGGTTTCAGACTGTGACACTTTGTGTGGGTGTTTTGGCTGTAGTTTTTAACAGAGTCTAAATTTATTTTTCAGCCTTGGAATTTTCATGTACCTGTCTCCAGTACTTAATAAGTTGTGAGGGCTCAAAATGCTTAATAAAATAGCACAAATTAAACAGTAAAACATTTTTATCCTGTGCCCATGTCATTCGAAGGCCTGTAACTTGGAAAATGTTCATAGTATGAAGGCAAAATTTTGCATGGCTTCATTAAACACATTAAAGTTATTGTACAAAAAAGTGATTTTGAGGAGCGCAGAATGTCAGAATTGTTAATTTTATATGCAACGACCCACAGCAAAAATCTTCACACCAATGCTGTTGACATCAGTGCACTTAATGGGAGGAGTTTCCCCGCTGTATCAAACGTGACTGATCTATGATCTACCCCACAATTAATGCTCCAGACGAGACCCATCCCTCGCTCTCCTGTCCCTGCTGTGACATGCAGAAATACATCACACCTATGATGCAGAGGCCTCCTAGAGTTAAACAGGTTGCATCACTTCTGCGTTATGCCATTTGGCTCTTATCTGCTTGTGTGTGCAACTGTGTTTTCACGAAGGAGACTCTGGAGCCGTGCCAGTCCGTCTCTATGAGTAATAAGAATGTCTGGTGTAACACCTGTGACACTAACAACACCTACTGCACTGCTGTGAGAGTCAGGTGTGATCACTGTGATTATATCCTCACATTCTTAAAAACGCCTCACAGTGACTTCCCCCGTCGAGCCTGTGCAGTGAACCCTAAAGCACAGAACTGCAGCACTGAGCTGTTTTTTTAATCATACTCCAGCAATGCTTACTACAAATCAATATGCTTGCCTCATTTGAGTTTGTATCGCAACACATGTGAAATATCCAGACTGTCTCACTGTCGTTCTGAGGCTCTCAGAAGCCTTTGGAGTCGGCAGTTGGAGTCAGAGCACTGAGGCACATTGTTAAAATGTCCCCGACACGATGACGTGGGAGGTACAGCTAAAGGTGTTAACCACTGAGCAGTCACCACCACTCTGGCGACTGCATTGCATTGCACTTCAGCATGCCAGACAAAGGCAGCTTCCCCATATGAATGCGCGCTGCGCAGCACTTCACGCCTGTAAATGCAACTATGGAAAGCTGATGAAAGTTCTGCGTGGGTGTTTCTTGAACTTGCTTTCCACTGACCACTGGAAAAAATGCATCTCTGTTTTGAACTCCACGTGAGAGAACAGGTACGTCATTTGTTTCCAAGCCCACTTTCCTGCTCACAGAGCTCAACACTAAATTATACAGTAGAGTCCTGATGGGGAGTGTTTTGTTTTCCATGTCTGTCCTGATTCAGCTATCACATTGTTTCTCTCTTTTTTTTCTGTCTCCTCTGTCATGCCAATGTCCCCGGCCCCCTCATTCCTCCCTTTTTCCCCCTGTTGCATAATATTATGTAATTTAAGCAATAACAGCCATTAAACTGTCCCTTCAAAGTTGATAATGGCAATCCTACTGCATGCCAAGGATTCTGGGACTTGCATTTTCAAAGGGCCTTTAAAATAACTTTTCATCTGATTGTGTTACCCATCTTGATTTGTGATTTTTATTAAAATGAAAAGCTGTTAACATTTTAGTAAGAACAGTATGCACATCAGTGAGGAACACAGTCCTGCACATATCCACCTGTAAACGGGTAAACTGTCATTCTGACTGTGATTGTGTGGAGATGTTTTTGTGTGTTTAGTCAGTGTTGGTGGAGCTGGAGGGGGAGGGGGAGGCTTTTGTGTTGTTATCTCTGGACAAAATTACACTCCCTGTTTACTAAGTTAAGCTAAACATATTGTAATTATATCCTTATACTTGCCTTCTTATTTCACTTTCAGCAAGAGACAAATTTCCACTCCATAGCAACAGCCTGTAGATTTATACTTGGTTTATTCTAAGACATGTTCTTTACTGTCAATGCTGAAATGCACGCTACATTTTCCATCTCCATATATTTATTCTCATTTTTAGTTGATTTTTGCTCTCTATTGAGTATTTTGATTCACAGTTCAAAATAATCCTTAATTATAAGATTTTTTTTCAAGCCCCATCAGCTGTTTTAGGTCATCTCCCTTTAGGTCAAACTTCCTTTAAACTAACTTTTTTTCTGATTGGTTGCCAATTGTAAACAGAAGGTTTGAACAGCAGGTGGGTGGGGCTGCCAGGCTCACAGTTAGGACATCACACAGATCCAAGAGTAGGAAACAGCTGCTTAAAAACCAAGTGTAGCCTGAAGCCTGACACACAAGGATTACACACATGCTGCACAGCAGCAAATCTGCAACAGTTTTGCTGAAAAAGAAAGAGTCAAGGTGTTGCAATAAACCAGTCAAAGGTCAGACCTCAGCCCAACACAAATGCTGTGGTGTAACATTGAGATAGCTGTGCATAAACAAATGCCCACAAACCTCAAGGAACTGATGTAAAGTTGCAAAGAAAAGAGGACAAAATTCCTCCACAACAATGTTAGAGACTAAGAGACTGAGGAAGTCATAGAGAAAATGATTATTTCAAAGTATTGCTGCTAAAGGTGTTGCTAGAATCTATTGAATCATGGGGTGTGCTTAGTTTTCACACTCTGCTTCTCGTTGTGGCTTAGCTTTTGTTAAATCAGTGATGACATGGTGGAATACAACCTCTGATCTTGGCTCACATTTCTTTTAATCAGTCATTCTAATGTAATTTGTCACAACTTAAAACTTGGGGAACACTATTTTAAGAAATATTTCACTCTCTTAATCCCAGCTATATAATTCAGAGTCATTGGAAGTGCATTCTTTGCTGTTTAATATTGCTTTTAACCCATGTAAGTTTATTTAAAGTAGCACCCATCTATTTGACACCCATAAATGTGTCTGAAATCTTGGGCTTTAATGTTTTCCTCAATGAAAAAATCACATGGCTTCAATGATGAGGAAACCAGCTGGAACAAGATGCAATATTCACAGTAATGTTATCAGGCAGCGTGGAATAAGGGAGAAATTAAAGGGGAAATTATGTTTAGGAGCAACACATTAATAAACAACTCTTGCTGGAAACATTGCTCATGAATGCAGCTTCACAGACTTTACTAATTGAGTGACCTCACCTGTGGAAAAAGTTATGTACTCCATGTGATCCTCTCTTCTCTCTGGGGCCAACCAAGGAGCTGGCGCTCACTTTTTACAGGATGCCTGAGCCATTATGTTACATAAGAGAAACACACCTCAGTGGTAAAAACATTGTGGAGTACTGGTAACTTTCCATGGACCGTAAAACTGATAGATTAACAGTAAATTGATTTTGTGGAACTAAACACAGATGTGCACCTGAAAACAGATTCTTTGTTTGTTATACATATAAAATATTTTGGAAGACATTAACAAAATATATAAATGAAAAGTAGACAAGAGCTAAAATACTACCAATTCATAAGGTAAGCTTATGGCGGTAAACTTATGGCCTAAATTCAGTACTGTGGCAATGTGTTTCAAAGGGGGGGTGTTGTGGAGATGACATAATATGTGTGAGCTGAGGTATGATCACACCAAAAAAAAAAGATGTATGAATAATAAACTGTAAAATGCACTTTGGTTCTGCATGTTGTTTCTGGTCCTTACAAATAACTTGAATACTTTAATAAAATGCAATATTTTTCTGTCCACAAAAACACACATGCAGCAACTGTTTTCAAAACTTTGTAACAAGGAGTTGCACAGAAGACTGCCACAGAGACTCACTTTCTCTTGAGGAAACCCTGCAGTTTAACACACTTTAGCCTTCAGTATGCATGCTCTCTTTGCCTTTGAAAAACAAAATTATGGCATTTTTAATTTCTACAACACTGACATTTCACTTGATCACTGAAAATGTAATTGAATGTTTCAAACCCTGAATATTAAGGGGGTAACCATGCTCGAAAACCACAGTTAATACCTTCACTGTGAGGCCATGGTTTTGTTGATACCACAATATTTCTTTATGGGGGAAGGTACAACAAACAAGAAAACCCCATGAAAGCAGACTTTACCACAGGCTCCATATTCTGTACATATTTACATTTTACTTGTGATGTGAACGATATACAAAGATTACAGTTTTCATCAGACCAGCGTGCTTGAAAACTCTTGAACAGCTCTGCATGGGCGCCACGATAAGGGAAGATGGAACCGCAACCTGATTGTTATCAGCCAGCACTCTGCTGAACTGAAAACTATTACTTTAAGATGTTTTTGAATCTTTACTTCAAAGGCTGGGAACTTGAATACTAATACTATGTGATAGTTGATTAGTTTCATTAATCAGTATTCTTCAAATACAATCATAGCAACATAAATAACCGTGATTTGTCCAGATAATCTGTTATGTGCTTTCATAGTTAGTGTACTTGCCTAAGACATATAAGGCTTTAAGTGCGAGACGAGGAAGTTATACATTTTATTGTTCACTCAATGAAAACTTTGAAGCTAGACTTTTATTGTTAACCTGCACAAGAATATTCGAATTAGTCAAACAAGAAAATTCAAGTTGGCAGAACTTTTGTTTAAACATGTAACTCTCAGTAAAGTTAATAAGAGTCAAAAGTTGGGAAAACTCACAAATGTATTCAGTCACATTCACATGATATTTTGAGTTTTCAGGGCTTTTTGAGGCTGTTTTACGATAATGTAGCTGCTCATATTTTTAGTTTAGCCCTAGTTTAAAGCCAAAGCTTAGCTAAATAGCAAAAATGACTAAGCTAACAAAGCCAGTGCTAACCAGTTTTAATATGTCCTGTAAATACAGATATTTGACTCAAAAAGTCTTTTGATTTGTTGTCATCATGTCTGATTCTACCCTGAGTTAACACAGCAGAAACTTCCCTTGGTTACTGATGTAGGAGTAAATTTAGGGTAGTGATCTGGCAACCTGGCTGCAGGCTTCAAGCAACAGCCAGAGTTAGGGTAAACAGTCCTAAGTACGGTTGTAGATTGTGCAGTGTTGCTTTGACTATCACTATCCCCTAGTTAGGGACAATTTATGGCAATGTCACAAAAGCAAATCAACTTTCCCTTTTTGAATGTTGCTATAATTTATTTATTATAATCTATGATTTTGTCATTACCCCTTAATTAACTAAAGTTAATCATTTTATCTTCATTACTCATAGATTGCTTTCATGGGAGACAGAAACATAGCAATGCTCATCAGATATGGTTAGTAGCAGCCTGGCTAGTGCATCTATGTAAGTTAATTACCTTATTTCTGTGTACAGAAAAATGCTAACCAAGTTCATATGACCAGGCAAATGTATTTTATTATTATCATTATAAGATGTAGACTAGAGTAAACTGTAATGTAACTTTGAAAGCTGTCACATTGGTCTTAGGTTGAAGTTTGCACTTCTTTGCTCAGCATTTTTTTTTCTTTCTAAATTTTGACAGCACTGGCTGCAAGGCCTTGATACCATCCCTCTGTATCATCCAGACAATGGCCTCAGGACAACAACCACCCATCAAAACCAGGATGTGCAGTTTAATGAGTGTGAATCCCAAACTTAAGACCTTTTTTTTTGTGCTCTGCTACCATAAAGTCGGCCTAAAAGCATGTTAGTCTATGGTTGGCTGTTAGTAATCTGATAATCTTGCTTTGGCTGTGAATACTATCTGGGTCAGTGCTTGATGATCGTATCATCAAGATGCTTTTTGTAACAGTCAGCAGATAGCTAAAGGAGACATGCATGCAAGGAAACCATACCTACAAGGACTCACAGCTTAACATCAAACCACTACAAATCAATAATCTGACATGCACTGCAGGAACCACTGGATTTTAGAAAAGCCCCATTCATAAAAAAGCCTACAGGTTACTGTCCAGTGACAGACTTAGTACTTAGTACACACTTAGTACTGAACCAACAGAACCGTCAGAAACCAGAACAATGGCTTTTGCACATTTACAGTAAATAAACTTGTGTTAGACTCGAGTGGTGATGTAGTTACTGTTTCCTCTCAGAGAACCAGCTATCAGATGAAGACAGTTGGAACATGCTGTAGGAGCATCCAAAATGGCTTAAAACCAGAAAGCAAATGTTGTGCCTTATCACCATTATGATCAAAGAGCCACTTGCATGACAGTGTAGTGTTGCAACAGTTTTCTGCTTTGATTAATTGTAAAATCAAAGTCCCATTTTTGAGACAAAGACAATCTGAATAAACTAACACACAACCTGCTGTAAGTTTCATGCCTTAAGTGAACACAATAAGTAATCAGTTGCAGTGAACACTTCAAAAAGTCCCATATCTAAATTCAGTATCTTGTAGAGCTGCTGGAAGGTCCCTAGAACGTCTTGGTTTTTTCATCAGTTCTGCTGTTGATTTACTTGTGTGCTTTGCGTTAATTTCTTTTTGCATCATCCAACTTCTGCTACACTTCACATTGTGGATGTGCAATTTTAAATGCATTCATTGATCCCTCAATAACTGCAAGGCATTCAGGCTTCAAGGCACAAATTTAGCTTCATGAGCAACATGTTTTCAGATGATTTCAGTGGCCTCAATTCCAGATGCTTCTTTGGTTGTTTGTCCTTTCTTCCATTAATATTGTTTTATACTGAGTGTTTCCTCATATTAAGGAAGATTTTATACCTTGTGAAGATTTCAGCCACTGTTCTTTTTTTTTTTTAACCTTTTTCAGGTAAGTGTGTTCTGCTTTTGGCATGATTCCTGGCAGATGTCTACTCCTTGTGAGAGTAGCAACAGTTTTAAATTCCTTCCATTTATCAATGCTTTGTCTTATTTGGACTGATAAATGTTTCTGTAGCATTTTTCAGCTTCATGCATCCTTCCAGAGCTTCGTCTAAGGTTTCATGAAAGTTGTGAACAAGAATTGGATCAAACCAATCAAAGCTTCTTGAAAAGAGCTGACTTCATCAATAACCACACTTTGCAAGTATGTATTTACAGGACAACAAACACTTTCAGTGTCATCTCTTGATTGAAACACCGGGCTCCAGGTAGCTTACCACAAGTTTTTTCCAGCCTGCACAGTGCATGATTATACTGATTATTATACATTATACTGATAATTTATCAGTGATTTGTGGCAGGTTCTGGTAAATATGAGGTTTGAATTAGTCTCCATTCCAGACTGCCTCCTGTGCCAGACATCCTGCTCAGCTGTCGTGGGGGCAGATGAGTACCAATCTACCCTCAGGTCTTCTGAAAGACCAGCTTGCCTTGTTTTGAGACTGGCTGCTTAATGTTGGCATGCTAAATGCTTCCTCTCAGCACAAATTTACCCACACACCCAGGCCATAAACGGATTTTGTGGTTAGTCACATAGTGGTTTAAGAGAAAAACTCTCAGTTGAAGAGGAAGTAAACAGCACTGCCATTGACATGTGCTAGACACATAAAGAGATGCTGTCCAGTCAAAATAACCTGCGGAGACATACCTACTGCTGAGACACACTGAAAGAATTCTTCACAGGAGCAATCAAACAGCAATTTGTGTATTTTTCCACTGGTTGTCACATTGTTTTTGCCCTTTCTGCACACATCACTCCACCACCAGCAAAAAAGAAACACGTGGACTTTTACACAAACACTACACCCCCCTGGTTATTTCATTCTCTGACACACTCCTCGTCCCCTCCCACTCCCTGACAGTTAACTGTATAAATATCCTACTCGGAGCATTACCGGGATTCAGACGTTGACCTGCGCTGACCAGCGACACTCAAGTGGAAAGAGACAAGCTTAAGAAAGCAAAAGGGTCTAGCTCTTTAACAACTGCATCTGTGCAAACTTTTCCAAACCACAAGACTCAGTTAGGCGCTCTAAAATGTGGCTCCAAGTGTTCCTCTTCTGTTTGTCCTGCTTACTCCTGTCAATCCAAACCCAGGCCCAAGGCCGAGCCTCCCTTCACCGTTCCAATGACCCTTCTGGACGTTGTCATTACACTTTTACTGTGGCCAATCCACAGGAGTCCAGCTGCCCTGGAAGCAAACCCGAGATGGATCAAGCCTTGTCGCGGCTCACCCTGCTCGAAGCATCGGTCAGCCGTCTCCTAACAGGAGTAGATGGAGGCACCATGACTGGGGTTGGAGGTAGTAGTGAAAAAGGTCTCCAGGAAGCTTTCTCCCAGGTTACAGCGCAAAAAAACCAGCTGCAGCAGGATAAGGAGCGTCTGAACATGCAGGTCCAGGAGCTGCAGAGGAGGCTGGCTGAGCTGAGCCAGGAGGCAGAGAGCCTCAGGCAGAAACCCTGCCAGCAGACGTTCACCTCAGGGGGGACTCAGCATGAGAACAGGCCAGCCAGTGGTATGTACTGTACCAGTCAGTGAGTAAAGGGAAATCACACAAATCAAAAACTCTCCTAATTAAAAGGTGTATAATCCCAATAGAGCACATTCTTCTTTAACCACAAAAAAACATAGTGTGGCATTCAACAAAAGCTTTTTGTGGAATGTAATAGGAAATATATTTTACCCAAATGTTGCCTGCTCTAATGTTTTTCTTTTTCAGGATAAATGCCTTCATGGTAGACTTATGCATTGAAAAGTCCACAGAGGCAGCAGGTCACGTTGCAGTTAACTGTGCATGGTTAAGGGGATAGGAATTCACAACACAGTCTCTTTTTTATGCTTTCGTCACTATTTTTAGGGTTAGAGTATCAACCTGCTGCATTCTGAGGCAAAAACTGAGACCTTGCAACTTTGATGCAACTCTGAATAGTTAAGGTGTTATTTTCTGCCAAGTTTTGCTCAGAATTTTTAATTTATTCTGTCTCTCCCAGACCCCACATATGACTTTGGGAATAGTGGATATCAGGAGATGAAAGCTGAGGTGACAGAGATCTCTGCATCCCACCTATTTCTTGAAGGAAGTCACAACTTCACAGGTAGTGTTTTACTGATATTGATGGTTGAATCGACCTGTCGATTATAGTTTTGCATGCATAGTTTTTGCAAATTAAGGTCTAAATTGAAGTAAGAGTAATTTGATTTTTTTCTCAGGCTGTGGAGAATTAGTGTCAGTAGGAGATCCTGTGTTGCACAGGAAAGCTGAGAGTATCACAGGGAAATATGGTGTGTGGATGCAGGATCCAGAGCCTCAGGGCCCTCAGTACACCAACAAGACTGTGTGGCGTATTGATGCAGTGGGTAAAGATGTGCGTCAGCTCTTTGCATATGAGGACATGGATCAGTTCTCCAGAGGTTTCCCTATGAAGGTCCTGGTTCTGCCAGAGCCTGTGGAGAGCACAGGGGCAACCCTATACCAAGGCTCCTTTTACTATCAGCGCAAACGCAGCCGTACCCTGGTTCGTTATGACCTGGCTTCTGAGACTCTGGCATCCCGCATGGACCTGCCTAATGCTGGTTTCCATGGCCAGCACCCTTACTCCTGGGGAGGCTACACTGACATTGACCTTGCAGTGGATGAACAGGGTCTGTGGGCCATCTACAGCACAAGCAAAGCAAGGGGTGCATTTGTGATTTCACAGCTGGACCCCAAGAGCTTGGAGGTGAAGAAGAGCTGGGAGACCAATATCAAGAAGAACACAGTGGCCAACGCCTTCATGGTGTGTGGGCATTTGTATACAGTGGCCAGCTACACTGCTCCCAACACCACTATCAACTTTGTGTTTGATACAGCAACTGGTGTGGGACAAGCTGTCGCGGTGCCCTTCAAGAACAAGTACCATTACAACAGCATGGTGGACTATAACCACGCGCAGAGGAAGCTGTACGCTTGGGACAACTTCCACATGGTCACCTATGACATCAGACTGGGCAGGGCCACTCATGGCAGGAGTTAAAGAGGAGACAAAGAAGGACTGTGGTTAACAGGACTGTGTGGATGCTACAAGTCACAGAAGATGAAATAAATAATCATTTCAAGTGATCAATGTACCAAGATTATTTCATTTCAATGTGTTTTTAATTTTAAAATATTTTTGTGGCATTATTATTGTAAATAAGCTGTGTCAAGACAACAAAGAACTATTCATAAAGCTGTCTAATGTGGTCATGTGATTATTGTCACTGATGAGTCATGAAATAAAATTGTAATCTGAAAATGTTATTTTTATTTAAAATATAAACTTATAGAAAAAAGTTTGTGTCCACTGGTTTGCATTTTGAAAATGTCATCACAGCCAAGCAGTCACTTGTTGGACTGCTGAAGCCAAAAACTGCAGTTCTTTCAACTGCCAACTAAGGCTGCCTCAAAACGCAAGTTAATCATCATAGACTACCAAGTTACTATGCCAAAATTTAGAGCAGAACTACATATGTTTACAGCATGGTACAAAAAATTCCTCCTGTACAATAAAAGATATTCTAAACAGTTGAGTGGTCAGTTTCTCCAGTATGTAGGTCGACAGTTTGTTTTAACTAAGTTTGCATCCCACATTCATCCGTGGTGTGTGTGTGTATATATATATAATATATATATATATATATAATATATCTATATATATATATATATATATATATATATATATATATATATATATATTATATATATATGTGAAATTAAAAGAGATGAGGCTACTTCTGTCACATTTATTGGACTAATAAAACCACTAACAGATACACACATGTCAACTCACCTGCATCATAAAAGTGGAGAATAATGAGCAATTTTGCTTGAAAATATCTGACTAGCCCCGTGTTTCCCTTGCAACCTGAGCACAACTCACCAAACTTTCTAGCTCTATTCATGTAGGCTGCGCATGCAATTCCATCATGTATGCTGTCTTAACTTATTTAACATGTTAACATATATTATTTGGATTTCTGTAACAATTGTTTAATTTGAAAGTTGCATTGTATGTTAAAAAGGAGGTGGTGGCAGCAGTTTACCAACACTGTAAGATGAGATAGAGTGTATTACCGTACAGTGACAGTCAGGAGACTCAGCAGCAGCTGATGGAAACTTGGGTGAGTGTGAGTTGACTTCCCTCACAACAGTGTTCACACAAACACACTGTGGATTGTGGCAGCTCATTGCTGAACCACATGTATGGCGGCAGCCTCATTTTTATACGATCGTTTAAGCGTTCACATTCAGTCAAAAAAAAAAGTCTCAGCAAAGTAGAAAGCTCCATCTTAAAATGATACACAGCTTCCTTTTTATAAAAACAAAAAAATAATCAGCTTTGGTTTCAGGCCTGTGAAATTAAGTCCATGCATTATGAATACTGATGTGCAAACAAGCAGCTCGGGCATCTTAATAGAGGTAAAATGTTCAACATTCCTACTTCAAAACAAAAGAGAACACAAAGAAATATACAGAACACTGATACAGAGGAAGTATCAGTATGTACACAAAGTAACTTCAATGACAGGAAATCTCAGAATTGCACACACTCATGCTAGACAATGTCCCTACACACACACACACACACACACCTAAGCCTAACCTAATGTTTCCAATCTATCATCCAGAGTCCATCATAAGCCCTGTTCAGTGTTTCTCCCAGCCCAGCGACCAGCATGTCCTGCAGCAAGTCCCAAGTCACCCACAGTCTTTCCACCAGGCTGTACTGGCAGTAGCCCATAGCCAAACCAAAGCCCACATCTGTCACATAGTGTCTTGCAAGCAGCAGTCGGGACAGGCTCACCAAAGCGGCCCATCCCACCACCAGGAGCCGCATGGCATCTGTGTCCACCAGCTGGGCAAGGAAGAACCGGGCGCACATGGCCGCCCTTGAAGCGTGGCCCGAAGGAAAGGAATAACGCTCCACGAAGAAGGCGGAGAGGATCTCTGAGCGGTTCTGTGCAGGCATGCGACGTCTGACCAGCGTCTTCACAATTCTGACCAACAGCAAATCCAAAATCAGAGCTGTAGGGAGGAAGGAGAGAAATGCAGCATGGGTCTAAAATTGCAGGCTGAATGATCGATCTAAAAAGCAGCTCTCTGTTGTGGGCTGGTATAACTGTGTTATTCACTTATACAGAACCATCATTACTTTCTACGATATCCATGCAGAAAGTGTTTTATTAAGTGTTATAATAACAACAAGATTGTATTAAATATGCATATGTTTAGTATTATTATTATTAGTAGTAGTAGTATTAAACCTTTCTTTAAAAAGTTCCAACTTACTAAAGAACTGAAAAAATGAAGCAAGTGTTGTACTAGAAAATTCTTAAATTGTTTATATATTTATAAAAAGCTTTAGTAAATTCTATATTTATACTGTAAATGAAAACAGTGGTCTTAGTGTCTTGAACTTAATTTAAAGCTTTTAAACATTAGTTTTCTCACTTATATTGAGTTAGCTGTGCTTTGTAAATGAACTCTGAGAAGCATAGTTGCACATAATTAATTAATTTAATGATTTGTACTTGATTTTGCCAGGTATGGAACACTTCTGCACACTTCTGGCAAAACTTGCAGTAAACATAGTGTTCAACTCCAAATGCTTCACCGGTGCTGTGTGCCATTGTTTCAGTTAGGCTGCCTTTCGACTTTACTGTGGATTCATGATGTGGTTTCCTGTGTTTGTGGGGTTTGTTACTGATACCGGTGTTCCTCTAACCGTGCAGCGTGTGGGGCGCAGGAATGCAACAAAAGATGAATTCACTGTTTCTTATCACACACAAATCATTTTAAGTGTGTGAACAGACAGAGAAAAAAAAAAAAAACACAGACAACATTACAGAAAGCCATACACACTCCCCTAACCCCAACACAAGTCATCTCTCTTAAATGATGAACACATTTCATCAGATGTAATGAACACATTTTGTGTCCAGTACTATGAAATGATTAACACAGAATAATAAGCCAGTCTTCAAACTTGTTTTAAAACATCTTTTCAAATGCTGCAACTTTCGCCATTTCCTCAATCTATTCTTGCACTCAGGGTACCCCTTCAGCCTTACATCCTCTAAAAAGAACAGAGCATGATACCACTTTGGATTCTTATTGTTTATCAAAAATTATTACACGACTATAAAGCACGGAGTAAATGACCCTACTCACATCATCAATGCACAACCTTAAATTGAGTAAATCATACTTTTGCATCCCTTGATATTCCGTTGATGTTCCTAAATATCCTGTCACATTCTTCATCATCTCATTTCAAAGTTTCGTGTGTCTTGTTGGGAGCTGAAAAAGCTTCTTTGTCCAGGCTCTGAATCAGCAGAGAATAACATACAGGTACTTCATTCATGGCCTTTCCCATAGTTCAAAAGTACCGTATCAAGGAGCTTAGCAGCTTTGGGAGCTTGTAAATTAGATCCGTGATAGCAGAAGTGGTCTTGCAGATATTTAAAGAACCGAGATCTAGATATTTCAAACTGGTATAGAAGATCTTCAAAGGTTTTCAGTATACCATTATGGTAAAGGTCACCCAGTGTGGCCACTCCCTTTCTGTTTTCAGTTTTTTAAAACAAAGCATAGCATAGCTCAAAGCACAGCTTTAGGTTCTTCCAGATACTGGACGAGGCAATTAACTACAGATCCAAATGAAACATTTGAGCCACTTTAATCAAGGTTCTATTAGCATGAGCAATTATTGGGTGATTGTTTTACTTCTTTACCCAGTTTGGATGAAAGACTCTGCAAGAATAACAGCAGGATTAAAGGAGGCTGTTCAACACTGTACCAGGGTGGAGCTCTATCAGGGGGAGCAACCAGGTTAAATGCATAATAATAAAACAGTTAATCTCAGTCTGCCTCTGTCATCTGGCCTTGTGATTTATCCCCGTTGTGTACTGCACATGCAACATAAACAAGTCAGAATAATTCACTCTGGTTGAGTTGACTCTCTTATTTTTATTTATTTATTTTTTGAGAATACAATTTTCCATGTTTGTAAGGCTTTACAAGTAAAACAACTTATAAAATTTTACAGTGAACCATTTATAGCAGCTTTAGTTTGCACTCTGCAAAATATTTTGAAGTCAAGTGGTATTTTATTTCAGTGGAATCCAGCAAAGATTTTAAACATGTTGTGTGATACCTTAGGCAGTTATGCAAGGCGGAAATAAAAACATATAGCCAACTCCATTTATTGATCTAGAAAAGAAAAGTAAAAAAGCCTGTGAAACTTTGACCTCATCAGTTCCTGATTGATCCAACATCATATACTATTTCTAAATCTCCATGGCATCCTGGGCTTTTTATGTGCCAGAAATAGCTCTGGTATTTCACCACAACACAATACAGTATAAGAGCGCAGCACTTGAACTCAAAGCTGCCAGTTCACAAATATAATCTACACGTGCAAATACATCATCAGCTATGACCTGTGAATCAGATACCAGCCAGCTCCAAAGGAAAACTTTCCATCGCGGCCATGCTGTTGTTGCTCGCTCAAACACCCTCTGCTCCTGCTAATGCATTAATTGACGCTTAGATGCACTCGTGCGGCTTTTGGTCTCTAGACATTAAGAGCCATTAACATTGTCTAGCTTTGACCAAACATCAGAGCCACTTATGAATACCATGGGTTCCACTTTGGCCTTGGCACACACGTGCGTAACGCACTGGCCTTTCATTCAATGTGGTGATAAATATAAAGCTGCGCAAGCATCTGACATCTAAATGAAGCCAGTTTGACTTTGTGACACTTCTTGCTTCCACATAAGGCCGCTGTGCTCAATACTCAGAAGTATTGAGTATAAAATATACATATCAACCTAAAATTGTTTAGTCTGTTGATTAGTGTGGACTTTGAGGAGCGTTATTATTAAATCAGAAAATATTTTTTGTTTCAATAAGAACAGAAACCCAAACTTTAAGTCTGCTCTAAATATACGTACCCAAAGCCAAATTCAGCATGATCTCCTGCTCCTCCACGCTTCTTCCACGGAGCAGAGTGTACACGGCGCCGATGAGCCATGGGATGACATGACCGGAGAACTCAACCAGCCGGACCAAGGGGCGTATGCCGCCCCATGCAGACCCCTCACAGGCGCACACTCCGAGCCGTTTGGACAGCCACAGATCTATCGCCAGCAAAAACCTGAGCGTTATGGTAAACATAGGTTGGCTCAGACTCACGGAAAAGTCTCCCGTTTGCGCTCCAGATGCAAAGTAAGAACAGCTGGAGCTCCGGCGACGGACTTGGTATTCAAACGTCGCCCGGCTTCCACACACTGCTCCACGGCAACTATTCCGTCTGGATCCTGGTGAGGACATTTTGGATAGTGCCCTAGGTAGTTTAGCCGCTCTTCTTTATGGACCACCTATCCTGCTGCGCTCATAACATCGTGCCGAGTTTACAGGGGTTCAGTGGTACCAGTTTAGAACGGGACTGCTCTTGTCACGTGATAAAAACGAATCCACAAAACCGTGCTTGTTAAACTGCTCTGGTGCTGAGTTTTAGACTTTAATTTTCTTGTTACATTTGGACACCCCGAGGAGACTTTATCACAGGTGAATGAGATGGCCCACTTCTCTACAATGTTTGACTATTTTGTCCTTTTTTATTTCACAATAAATAGCACAGTTCTGGACTACTTTTCAATATAATGTATATATATTCTTGTCAGGACATCGGTCTGACAACTGCGCTGAAATGCTCAGTTTCATGAGCCGAAACTGGGTCTTTCGTGCTGTCGGTGGGGTGCGCGGTTCCGGCCTCTCTTTATTTCACGCTGTCTTCAGAGCTGCTGCAAAACGGACGAAACTACGGCCACAGTATGCCAGGGCTGCTGCTCGGAGACGTATTTCCTGATTTCGAGGCAGAGACCACCACTGGTACAATTCAGCTCCACGAATTTCTCGGTGATTCGTGAGTAGACCTTTTGATTATTGATTTGCTTTAGGGTGCAGGTTTACAGACTTACTGAGAAGTCAGTTAAGAAGAGCGGGGAGAGTGGGGGATGCAGTTCCTGACACCGTTTCTTCTGCTTTAAATACTGTAAGTGGCATCTAGACCTTCATGCCCATGATGACGACAAGTGTGTATAAAAATAACACTTAGGAATGAAGCAGGATACCTGTCAGTTATCAGATTTGTACGTCTTCTAATGCTGATAGCATCAGTAAGCTCAACGAATCAAATTGAGGTCAAACTTCAAGCTGCTGAGGTTTGACCTGGCTGACCAAAAAAAGGGGGGCTTTGTCATCATTTCTGGCAACTCTGAGACATTCACATCCTGCAATCCTATGCAAAAGCGATCAAGAAGAAGCAGTATTACGCAATATTAAGAGTGCAGTCTGATGACAGGAAACAGGTCACAATGAGACCTGTTTGTGAGCATGACCCCCATGACAGGAAATCTGGCTCAGCCTTACTCTGTATCATTTCAGATGGGGAATCCTGTTCTCCCACCCCAGAGACTACACTCCTGTTGCACCACAGAGCTGGGCCGAGTTGCCAGACTGAGCAGTGAATTCAGTAAACGCAATGTTAAAGTGATCGCCCTATCAGTGGACTGTGTGGAGGATCACCACGGCTGGGCCAAGGTGCTGTAACTACATTTTTTTTTTTGTCAGCACATCTTTAAGTATTTGAAGCAACACACACGGAAACACACAGATAGCAGAAGACGATGCTTGTTGGTGAAGCTTGCTTGTGGTTAGTGATATTCAGAATACTGACTTCCCAGCTATGAACAGTCCTGTAAACAGGCTGCAGGAGATTTGCAAGCCAGATGACATCTAGATGTCTGGATTAATGCCGGGCTAAATTTGATTCAGTGTTTAGAAGTTTCTAACAACACACTGGAAATTAATGGATCCTTTTGGGTTCATTAAAAAAAAAAAAACTGACTGTCTTTTAGCACCTCGCACTCTGCAATGAACAATGAACAACAAGCTATGCAGGTCAGAGACGCCACCAGTTAAAGACCTGCCTCAGTTCCTCACACAGGAACTTCTGAGGGTCAGATGCATTGTCATCTCCTGCATTTTGATTGAGTTTATGCACCAGCTGGTATCCTTTCTACTCTCCCTTTTATAGTCAGAAATATATTTAATCATGTGCACCCCCCCACGCACACACACACACACACACACACAGACACACGTCAGGCATCAGCTAACAGTAAAATCTGTAAGCTTTGAAATAGTTCATTTTCATCTGTTCTCATTTAATAGTAGCCCCGCTCCATCAAAGGACATATATAGGCACGATCTACCTTCTTCAGATTTCACATGTATTTGTTGCTCTGGGATGGTTTTATGAATCATGTTTACCTAAAACATTCTTTGATGCTTATTGAAAACAATGAAGCCCAGCAATATTAGCTTGAGACAGTGGCCCTCAAACATTTCTGGCATGCCCAATTCTGAAGCCCGAAACAGTTCACAGCCCAACATTTTCACAGATAACAATAAAACACAGAAATTTGGCAAAAAAAAAGAAGATTAGAACATATTTACTCATTTAATTTTCACTCCATCATTTCCACTGGTCATCCATACCCTTTCCACCTGTAGTGGACCACACCAGTCTGAGAAACACCACCTTAAGATTAGTTAACGAACCTGCAACAACAGTTCTAAACTTTGAAAAACAAAGTGGCTTACAACTGGCTTGTTTTCATAATTTTGTGAAAAAAATGTTGGACGCCCTTTTTTCTTTCTGGCTTTTCGTGGTTATTAAGCTGCCTGCATGTGGAGTTTCCTGTAGAGATGCTGTGCGGCTGCTGACTGAGACTGCTGACTGAGTGAGTTTGTTGCCACTCACATTCAGTGGTTGTATGAACTCATATTTCACATTTAGATTTTGGGGGTAAAGAAAAAAAACATTAGTAAAGGTAAAAAGCCTGTCTGTCAGAGGCATTGTTGCCTTGCTGAGTATTGTACATCCTCTACTTCTTTCATATTTTATTAAGGAGAGAAATGATTGTGTTCTAAATCATGCGGGGGATTATCTCCTTACATCCCAGAACTCTACACTTATGTCATGAGCAGCAGTGTGTATACAACAGAGCTCAATCATTGTGACACTACTCAAACTGGCTTTGCATAGCTAATGGAGGGCTTGTGTCTCTGCTTGTGTGTGAATAGGACATCCTGGCCTACAACTGTGAGGAGTCCGCCTGCTGCACGCTGCCCTTTCCCATCATAGCGGACAGCAAACGGGAGTTGGCAGTTGCCCTGGGCATGCTGGACCCAGATGAGAAGGACAAAGATGGCATGCCCCTTACTGCCCGCTGTGTGAGAGACATAAATACACAGACTAAATTTGTTTTTAAAACTTTTATGTCTCATCTCCACTCGTTCTTTTGAAGATTTTATCCCTCTCAGTGGCAAACTCTCTCGCCTTTTTCATCTAGGTGTTTATTATGGTCCTGACAAAAGGCTGAAACTGTCACTGGCTTTACCCAGCCACCACAGGACGCAATTTTGATGAGATCTTGAGAGTGGTGGACTCTCTCCAGCTCACAGCAGGGAAACGAGTGGCCACACCTGCCGACTGGAAGGTATGCCACGCATTAGAGAGCGACCTCTGTTGCCGCCAATTATTCCAGCAGCTGATGGGACAGATATAGCAGCAAGACGTGACCAGCTGCTGAGCTGACTAACAGACTTTTTGCTGTGTGTCTCCTCCTCCAGCCTGGAAACAGTGTGATGGTCCCTCCCAGTATGTCTGAAGAAGAGGCGGCCTCTTTGTTCCCAGCTGGTGTCTACACCAAAGACCTGCCCTCTGGCAAGAAGTACCTGCGATACACACCGCAGCCATAAGCACAGGCAGAGAGGACACTGATATTCAATGCTTGCATCTGTTCCATGGACTGCACTTTAATGCAGCCACTCTCACCTGGTTGGCAGACATCCCAGCTTTGAATTAGTCCAGTCAAAATGGATGGAATGAATACCAGTGCCTTAAGATATAAGATTATTCTAATTAAGACAATTAGAACAGATCCAATAACACAGGCTGCAGTGTTCTGCCCACTTTTCTAAGAAGATATAAAGGAGCAGTCAGGGGAAAATATATTGATTACTATTTAAAGAAAATAAAAGTATTTTTATCTACAGTGTGTCCAAATAAGTTTCAATTTTTTAACAGAAATATGGTTGGTATCATATTTTGGTTTCCACAATTTCAAAAGTAAGAGGTTTATGATGTCATTAAACCACAGACTGTATGTAAAAGATAGACTGTATATAAAAGATAGACATAGTCATTTGGCTAAAATGGACTTACCAGAGAAACTGTGCATCTGACTCCTGCCATAAAAGACAAGCCTGTACATAAAAGATGGACTTTTCCACTATGACATCACCCACTGGTTTCTGTTTTCCACATTATGAAGTTTTGGTGTTAAGAGTTTTGGCTGCCACCATGTTGGTGTTTTAGAGCCAGAAGTGACCAAGTTATCAGGCAACCAAGCAAGCTCGGTTAGAAAGTTGCACCCATAAAGTTTATGGGTGCAACTTACAGACACATATACCCATTAATTAGTGTTAAATAACATTCATAATGATAAGAATTTTGTCACAAATTTAAAAATTATTGTTTACAGCAGGCAAGATATGAATAACGACTCTCTCAATAAAATACAGAATCACAGAACAAAATAGCTTAGAAAGCTTAAAAAATACAAAAAAAACCCAAATTAATAGAAATACAAAATATGAAGAAGGTGATTCAATACATCATAAAAGATAAATATGATACAATAAGGAGAATAAATCTAAAATGAATGCTGGTATTGTGATATAGGGTGGTAAAGATTTTCTGTATATTTCCCTGTGGAAGCAGAGTTGAAACAGACGTTAGAGAAAATGTTCATGTCCAGTAAGTGTTGCAGGGGGTGATCAGTATCCATAAACTATCTACAGCCACAGTCATCTGGATGGCCTCTTTGTCAGATGATAGAGGAAACCGAACAGTGTGCTGATTCAAACTGGATTCAAATAGCAACAGCAATGACGAATTCCGTTGGCAAGTAATATGGACGCACTCTGGCAGCTGGCAGTTCAATATTCAGGCCACAGAAACATTCCCATGCTGCAACATGTCCGGGATTACGCCACTTTTCACAGCTAGTGCAACCGCACACTTCAATCATTATCATCCTTACCACCCAGGTTAACATCCTTGTCTGCCGGAATAGTTATGAAGCAAGGTACAGTCACACTGTGTGAGTGTGGCAATGTCTCGCTGCAGTGCCACATGAAGCGCCTCAGTCAACACTCACCGTGTTCCCTCAGTCTTAATCAGCTCACCCGTCCATAGATACGCTTCTATTGCCAAAGTATTTGCTTGTCTGCCTTCATGCTCATACGAACTTGAGTGACACCCCGTTCTTAATCCATTTTTGACTCTTCTTCCAGAAGCACATTTGTGAGGTCAGACACGGATGTTGTGGTGTGCAGTCGCCACTCTAATTCATCTCAAAGGTGTTCTATCAGGTTGAGGTCAGGACTCTGTGCAGGCCAGTCAAGTTCATCCACACCAAACTCACTCATCCATGTCTTTATGGACCTTACTTTGTGCACTGGTGTGCAGTCACAGGAAGGGGCCATCCTTTGCATTGTGCTTGGTGATGTAAGGCTTGGATGCAGCTGCTCGGCCATGGAAACCCATTCCACGAAGCTCTCTACACACTGTCCTTGAGCTAATCTGAAGGCCACATGAAGTTTGGAGGTCTGTAGAGACTAACTGCAGAAAGTTGGTGACCTCTGTGCATTATGTGCCTCAGCATGCACTGACCCCGCTTTGCGATTTTACGTAGCCAGCCACTTCATGGCTGAGTTGTTGTCATTCCCAATCGCTTCCACTTTGTTATAATCCCACTAACAGCTGACTGTGGAATATTTAGTAGTCAGGAAATTTCACGACTGGACTTGTTGCACAGGTGGCATCCTATCACAGGACCACGCTGGAATTCACTGAGCTCTGAGAGCGACCCATTCTTTCACAGATGTTTGTAGAAGCAGTCTGCATGCTTATGTGCTTGGTTTATACAGCTGTGGCCATGGAAGTGATTGGAACACCTGAATTCAATGATTTGGATGGATGAGGGAATACTTTTGGCAATATAGTGTAGATCAACTCCAGGCCTCAAGAGCCCCTGTCCTGCAGGTTTTAGATGTGTCCCTGATCCAACACACCTGAATCAAATGGCTGAATTACCCTCCTCAGTATGCAGTCAAGTTCTCCAGGGTCCTGCTAATGACTTCTATATTTGACTCAGGCATGTTGAAGCAGAGACACATCTAAAACCTGCAGGACAGGGGCTCTCGAGGCCTGGAGTTTAAGAGCCCTGGTGTAGATCATCCATTCATCCATGCATTGTAGGGGTGAGGGTAGCCTGGAGCTAAGTAACAGACTAATAAAATGCTAGAATGCCACTCAGCAAAACTGAAGCACAAAGATCTTGAGTGGTCGGTACCACACAGCAGGTCACATTATTTGTCAATTTATCCCATTAAAATACTGAGAGGGCCAGTTCAGTGGCCCTCTCAGTGTTAGCTGAGGTGAGGCCTAGCAGACATTGTCTATAACTATCTGCGCTGACACACTTGTCAATTAAAGCAGCCCTACCCTAAATAAGAGCCTTGACAGTATGCAAATAAATGAGATATAAAAAGGGAGAAAGCATCCATAGAGACCAAAACTCCAAGAACTGCAGTTTAATTGCTATAAATTTTTGGACGTTTTAGTTTTTTGTAGGTGGAGGTGACCATATTTGAATGAATAATCAGCAAGTGTTGCTAGCTGTAACAAAATGTAAGCAGGTAAGTCATACAATTTCCTCACCCTACTCTTCACAGGTGTCAAGCTGAGCATGACAAGCTTAAACTAGCTGTGCCAGACACAACAAACCCGCCCGCTGCAGACGTTTGTCCATCTTGCAAATGCGTCACTCCCAAAACGCTGAATCATCGAGATAAAGCACAGGTCCTACTGTTCATGTGAATAATTTTCCTTTGACCTTTACCTTGAGGTCAAGGTCGCAGATTTTTAGTAGATGCGTCTATGGTGTGAATTTGAGCAACCCAGGTGACATCGTTATCGATTTATGATGTTCACAAGATTTTCCCAAAAAAACTTGACCTCTGACCTTGACCTAATTATGGCAAAAATGTAATCGGGTGATCTCGGGGTCACTGGCCATCTTTCATGCAAATTTGGTATGAATCAAACTGGTAATTTTGCTGTAATATTGTTAACAAACACACCACAAACACCACATTCTCCCCCTCCAAGAGCAGCATAATTAAACACAATTAAATTTAGTTAAAATGTTTATATTGTGCAATACGTGTGCAGTTGTCAACATTTGATCACTGACAGTAATGATGCATAACTTGTCCAGGACAAATTAATTAATTTCACTGGATTTACTGCATCTGTAATGACTCACTTATGATGCATAATAAAAGCACTGCATTTCCCCCCACTTAGACAGGGAATCTAAAACTTTATTTTTTTAGCAAATAATGCATTTTCATTTTCACTTGAACTTAACCAGACATCACTGCCCAGGATCTCCTCTGTGAGTTTGTCAGCTGCAATCAGCACTCTCCCTGACCTCCTCTCTATTCTAAGTTAGTTCTGTTTGAAGTGTTAACTCAGCTGTGTGGGATTTGGCGTTCCCTCCTCACCGGGTTGACAGCATCAGCTAAGAGCTTATCAACTTTGATCCAGGGAACGCTGGCAACAGGCTTCCCCTCTGTGAGCAGCAGACGGGAGAATTTAAGGACAAGGGAGGTGTTAAAAACAGGAAACAGAGAGATAAAATACAGCGAAGAGAGAACAAAAGGACATGCAGTTTAAAAATGAATGTCACTGACTGGAAGGGCATTGGCTTATTTAACCAGACATGTTAGGTTGGAGTGACAGAGACAGGAAGGAGTATTCATTTTAAATATTTATTAGGAATGCATTTGAAGATGACGGTGCACGATGTTTGACTTTAACTGCCACTTCTATTCAGCCTGAATTTGGAGCAGGGACTCTAAAACACAGACGGCCAACATGTTGTCTTGCATAGAGATTTTCTGCCACCTGATTTAAAGTCCTGCGTATCTGATTGAATGTCACATGAAAACTGAACCATCCAAACCCCCACAAACAGACCGTTTTCCTTCGAGTGACTGAAGGAATTAAAAACCATGGTTTATACTGAGAAAAGCTGCAAGGTTAAGACGTCTTGTTCTTGATTTGTCATCACTGCCTCATAGAGAGAGAGCTTCATCTCAGAGACCTCCCACCAGCACCGTCATCTCTGGTTCATGAGGGCACGGTACTCCCTCTGGTGGGCGAGCAGTTGCAGGAACACCCTGTACTTTCTCTTGTAGAAGCTGGAAAATAAAAAAGTGAAGAAATTAAGAAAATAATGAGGCGAGTTTGATGCCGACTGCATATTTCAGATTTGATTTGTGAAATCTGAACAGCCTACAGCTCTATAAATTATGAACTGCAAAAAAAATACAAAAGTTCAGCGTTTCCTCTCCTATTGCAGAACGGCTCACCTCTGGACTTCGTTGTCGGGCTGGACGACGTTCCCCACTTTAGCCATTTTCTCCATGGCCTCCTGAAACACAAGAAGCACAGACAAATTTCATTTAATAAATCATGGCACACTCATTCAGCTTCACGTCAGCCATGACCCAGTTATAGTAAGAACAGCAGCCGGCTGCTGTGGCACAGTTTATGATTAATGCAGTGCAGGGCCCCTCTACGGTCTAAACCCACCAAATCCATGCAGTTGACTGTTTGCAGCTCGGAGGCTCAGACAAAAACAGCTGCCTGCCTTATCTATGGCTGCAAATGGGCTGACAGGTGCATCCTAGTCTGAATAATAGCATCTTATTTTTAGTCTGTCTGGCTTAAAGGCTGCTACGAGTTCTGGTGCTCAGACACAAAGACATGATAAATTGACCCGACAAAATATTAATCCATACTTTTCTGCAGCAGAAAGCCAGCAGAGTGCATTGCTTTGTAGTTTGGTTCCACCCAGCAGATGGAGGCAGTGAGTATGTGACATAACCTGTGTTATGTTTGACCTTTGGTGTCTTTCCATGAGGCTACAGCCTTTAATGATTAGACTGCAAACTGCTACAGAATGCATACTGCAAAGTAAACACTAAAATATCAAGTTGACCTGGATTAAAGGGACATGCCACCTATTTTACACAGTTTATAAAAACAGCTCAGCTTGTGAAAGTGGTTGGAGAGCATGAAGTCTTCTGTGATGCTGACAAAGAAAGACGATGCCATTAAATTATGTTAGCTTTTGTTAACAAACTGGAGTATGTGTAGCTTACATTAAAAAGGCAGAGGCAGCCTCTTTAAAAAAATGCTTTCCATATTGGAAATATAATGAAGAAATAAAATTTTAGAATTTTTTTTTTTAAATCACTAAAATCCATTTAAAAGCAATTTTCAGAAGTAAAGGATTTTCTTCAAATACAAACCTTTTGATTAAATATCAAATATCTTTGCCTTTATTTTTTACACTGGAACATATTTAATAATAATTATATTTACTGAATTAATCAATTATATGTAATAATAATAATAATAATAATAAATATTAATAATGTAATAATATTAAATTATTTTTAAAAATCATTCACAGATGCTGATGCTCATTTAATTCTGTTAAACTGCAAAATCATTTAAATGAACAACTTACAATACAATCACACACTCACTGAATGTATGTGAGAAGCCAGCTCTTAAAGCAAAACATAAAACAATCTTTCTCTACTCGCATAAGAAAATAATTTCCATATTGTTTCAGCGCACTTCTCCTGGGATACTTCATAACACTTATTTTTTAGGAAAGCATTGGTATTGTGACATATCAGAAACAACTAATTTCATAAATTGGGGGCTCTGTGACTTTAGCACACACTCAGTGGACACTTCATTAGGTACACCTTGCTACTACTGGCTTGGGCCCCCTTTTGCCTTCAGAACTGTCTTAATTCTTCACGGCATAAATTCAACAAGGTGCTGGAAGATTTTGATCCACATTTACATTATAGTGCCACATCTATAATGTGAGTTTCCTGTTCCACCACATCCCAAAGGTGCTGACTGAGATCTGGTGACTGTGCAGGCCACTGGAGTACAGTGAACTCATTGTCATGTTCAGATGCTCTGAGATGCTTTGTGATATGGTGCGTTATCCTGCTGGAAGCAGCCATCAGAGGATGGGTACACTGAGGTCATAAAAGGATTGACATGGTCAACAACAACACTCAGGTAGGCTGTGGCATTTAAATGATGCTCAGTTGGTCCTACGTGGCCAAAAAAATGATCCCCCACATCATTACACCACCACCACCAGCCCGATCCATTGATACGAGGCAGGATGGATCCATGCTTTCATGTGGTTTACAACAAATTCTGACCCTCTCTGAATGAAGCAGCAGAAATCGAGTCTCATCAGCCCAGGCAACATTTTTTCCAATCTTCTATTGTCCAAATTTAGTGAACCTGTGTGAACTGTAGCCTCAGTTTCCTGTTCTTAGCTGACAGGAGTGGCACCCAGTGTGGTCTTGTGGTCTTCTGCTGCTGTAGCCCATCTGCTTCAAGGCTCAATGTGTTGTGCATTCAGAGATGCTCTACCTTGTTTGTAATGAGTGTTTATTTGAGTTAATGCTGCCTTCCTGTCAGCTTGAAGCCATTCTCCCCTGACCTCTGGCATCATCGTGTTTTCACCCAAAGAACTGCCACTCACTGAATATTTTCCTTCTTCCAGCCGCTGTCAAATAAATATAAGCATAAAATGTCAAAACCCTTTCCTGCCACATCCCTGTGAGGTTATTCAAGTCCTGTGGGCTGTGATTTGTTGCTTTCTATGTGTCCGTGTGCCACTTTACCTGTATACAGCTGTAGTCTTGTGAAGCACATGCACCCAGCACTGCTGCTCCCACTAACACAGCCTCCGTCTGGTCTGGCAGCACCACAGGCAATCCTGAGAATGAGATTGAAGACAGAATGGGCTAACGCTATCATGGATGTTATTTTACCTTCTCCTCTCTCCAGGTCCTCTCTGCCTGAATGTTCAGCTTTTGTTTTGGTTTATTTGTGGGGTTTTTTTTCCCCTTCTTACATCAATTACATGTATGTGCATCCTGGTACATGCATATATTCACATACTGTGTTACAAAAATATGCATTTAACCATGTTATTGGTATTTGCTACCTGTAGCATTAGCATGAATCTGTACAAACAGGCTGTTTTTGCTCAACCCTCCACACAGGAAGAGGGTTCTGATGTCATGTCCTGCCTCTTTCATGGCCTCCAGAATATGAAGCGTACCGAGCTGAAACCAGAGGAGGACACACAGCGGGAGTAAAGTTACAAGAAAGCAAATACAACCTCCTTTGTACTTAAAGGTGCTAGGGTATCAGTCTGAGACACAGGAAGTCATTTGAAACACAAAACACATCAGACTCACAGCAAGGGCTTGCATGGTGGCCAGATAGAGAAGGGCCAGGTCATCTAAGGTCTGGGACAGGGAGAGTCCAACGACCTGCAGAACAGTAATGACACAATATCAGCAAGGGTGTGATCGTGGGTTAGGTCCCATCTCAAATCTCCAGTGATTCATTGCAAACAGTCATTTTCATACTACGTTCCCTGGCGTCCTTTTTCCTGGAATTTTTAGACATTTTTTGCTACAGTAGTTACCAAACATAAAATAAGTTAAATGATTCAAATGTTTAGGAATGTTAGTGGGGGGGAAATTAACTTTATGTATTTAAAAATCATTCTCTAAGCCATAAGGAATGTCAAGCCTTTACCATGCCCTTCAAAGTTGGGTCAGCCAGGGGTGACCTATTTCCGTGGAAGTCGGGCCACACGTGAAGGCTGGACCCCAACAGATCAACAGCAGACCCAGAGTCAGCTATCGATCTCAAGTGGTTGTTCAAGTAGCTGTAGATATTCTCGCCAGTAAAAGGAAACCTGGGAGGACAAATTAAAAGAAATAATATATTAATTTGCACTGGCCAGAAAAGGACAGCTGAGATTATTTATATTGACACGTGCTGGACAACACCAGCAATCTTTATGTAATCATCAGTAAATGTGAAATACTGCATATCAAACACTTTAATTGTCCATTCTTCTAGAGCATAGCCAGGTTGCACTGAAAGCACAACATGACTGAGCTTCTAATCTTCCTAAAGCTTACTTAACATTATTCTATGCCAGCTGATGAGGACGACAGATGCGCAAAATCGTTTTTTGGGAAGCACAGCATTAAAAACATCAGCTAACCTCGGCTGAACCTGTTCCTGGAGCTGGGCGTATGCGGCGTGACCCTTCACCATGTGGTCAATCTGAGGGAGGAAAGAGCAATACAGTGCATTTCAAGTGAAAAGCACAACAAATGGCTGGTGATGACCTGACTTCACTAATAATGTAATCATTTAATTTGTAAAAAGTCAAAAGCATGAGCTCAAAGCAGCAGTTTAAATGTGAAAGGTAAGGGGGGGGGGGGAACAAATCAAATTTATTTTCCAAAAACTAGTCCTTGTGTCTCTTGACAGTTTTATTATAATTTCTTTAATAAATATATTTATTATATTTAGTGTCCTTGATGCCGACAGTATTTCTGTCAGCGGAGGAGGCAAACGGCTATGAGACTAAAATGTTTTAAAAGATAAAGAAAAATCTCAGCCGACTGACCAGCCTGCCTGTGACGCTCTGCCCGCCCTCGTTGAGCCACAGTCCGGGCACCATGGCGGACAGGTAGGGCCCCCACACTCCTGGCACAAACACAGGCTGCTCACTGATCTGATGAAACGGGAAATCTTTTCATTAGTTTTGTATACTTGTAAGAATGATTTTCAAATTCATAGACACATACACAACTCTGACATGAGAGGTAAATATTTTAAAAATAAAAACTGCCTGACCAACAGGATATGTGAGGCTGTGCGTACGAGATTAATCATCCATAAGGTTTTTATTAGTCATGGAGAGATATTCATATATATCACAAAGGCCACCTTGGAGTTCACATCATACCGTGTGAACTCAAAGTTTTCGCTCAGCATGAACAGCAGTTTTTTTTATGTGTAACTGTTAACACTAATCAGGTGAACAGCAGCAGTGAACCACTGACCGCCATGTGACAAGTTGACGTCCCGCAGATCAACGCCATGCGTGTGGTGATCGGCCGGCCCTCACACGGCAACTGAAAACCTTTCACGTCAGCACCGATCACACCTGGAAGGACCAAGGTAATATTTATTTTAACCATGTTTGGTCAATGCCAGAGTTTATTTTTTGCAGGAGAAAATGTATTTAATAATTAAGGTTTTTTTTTTTTTTGGTGTTATCTAATGCAAAGTTTCAAAGCTGCTGTTAGGCAATAATCCAAGTGATCTGCACAGTGCAAGCTTTAAATCCATTTGAAATTGCGCTCTAACCTTTACGTGTCATTCAGCAGTGACACTAACTGCTGGAATAATGTTTGTCAAGCTGGTTTGAGTTTAAGGTGGGAGGTAAGTCTGCACCGCTGTGACATGGACAGAAACTAATGGTGCAAAGTGTTGTAACCTCTGACTGATGCAACAATGTGTGATTGGCAGAGGTCACGGTCGCAGGTCAGAGGGAAGAGTTCACGGGGAGTTCAACTCACAGCACAAAACCAGATGATTAGGATTGCTGAACCTGAGGAAGATCAGCTGTTGCCCTGAAGCCACCAAAGTAGTTAGAAATGCACTGACATCTCAGGCAGGTTTGTTATTCTGTTTATTTCCCAAAATATTAAAGCTGGGAATGTCCAATCTGAAACACATACAAGGGTACCCAGTCCTCACTTGCTAAACTCTAGTTGTTGACGTCCTTGTAGCTCTATTCTCACTTTCCTCCAGAGTTAAATTTTTAACTTTGCACACAAGATACTGAAAACCCACGGCCACATGTGGAATTCAACACTTGCACCCAATAAACATTAAAGTCTACTTAATACATTTTTGCAGAAAAAAAAATTTACTAGGTACATATATGCTCCCTAAAGGATGAACCTTTATTTTGACCCCCTAAGAGCCACAGTTCACATCAAAAATATTGACTTCATTGACATTAGATTTTATGCCTCCATTTTCCTTTAAATAGCTTTTAACAGGTATGACAGTGGGATGGCACAAAGGAGCTGCAAACTGAGGAATGTCAGCTTACTCGTGACACCAAAATACTTTTGTTTTCCAGTCAGTGTGATTCATTATTTGATACCTAGGCCTCCAGCATGAGCATCAATGAGAGAAGCACCAACTGCGGTTCCTGGGTCTAAACCCAAATCTGCTGCTGCCTCCTGGATGAGGCCCTCTCCTAATGGACTTCCTGGGGGACACGTCACGCTGCCTGGATTATAAGTAGACCACAGTTTATGAAAGAAGACAAATACTGAAAAGATTAAGAAATAATTGGTCAGACTGTCAAACTAACAAATTATTTGGAGTTATAAAATGTTTAATTTTCTGGCCTATTTTGGAGAAGTCATTTTCCAGAAGGTCATCCAGTCCAATGCTTGTCCAGAAGCTGGCATCCCATCCTCCCGGAGGGCAGTAGGTCCACTTACACACCAGAGTACACAAAGACCTATGCAACATTGGACAACAAACATCAACTGGCAAATAAATTCACTCTATATTTAACAGCATGCTTTTGATACATGTATCTTGTGAACCACTGCATCAAAAACACTTTGATGACAAAACACATATTTTAAAGAATTCAGCGTGAACGACCACATTTCTTCTCTAGAACTGAGAATAGAAACAAGATCAGTGCTTTTAATGGGACAGTACGACAGTACACCTGCAAACATGTTATTACAAGCAAGAGTTTCCAGGTTTGTCAGTGGTGAACCTTTTCAAACCCATGTCCTTTTTCATTGGACACAGATAAAGACGTAAGTAATCACAACATCGTCTAGCAAAGCTCACCTCGTTAAAGAGCCGGTTGCTTTCCAAGACAAGAAGTCTGGTAGATCAAAAAAGTGAGCGGCTTTGTTCCAGCAGTGTTCCTTTAGGTTCTGATAGAGAGACAGACACGCATAATGTGTGGGAATGAACTGCTGATCAATAAGCAACAATTGGACGGATATGAACTGACTGACAAGCATCCATCGAAAGATATGCAAGGCTGAAATTGTTATTAAAAATAACCCCACCAGGTATTTGCTGAATAGCCAGTACAACAATAAAACACGCAGAGATCAGTGGTGACCTTGCTCACCTCTCACCTCTTTGAGCCAGAGCAGCTTAGGGGGTTGCATCTCTGGTGACATGACCCCTCCTACCCTGCTCAGGACCCTGTGGCCTGTGTTTGTTATACGAGCAGCCTGCTCTGCGGCACGATGGTCCATCCACATCACCACGTTCCTTTGGGGGTCACCTGGGATAAGCATGTCAGGACATTACCGCCAGTAAAAAGGAGCAACAGCCACCTGAGAGCTAATACTGTGTACACCCTGTATTTCAAAGTCATTTTATTTTGATTAAATTAATCTGTTAAGGCATGATACATAAAGCTGTTGTCATGGAGAGATGTCATCTTGCAGTATATATTCAAGCATTTAGACCAGGGGTGGGCAAATCCAGGCCTCGAGGGCTGGTGTCCTGCAGGTTTTAGATGTGTCCCAGTCACGTTCTCCAGAGTCCTGCTAATGACTTCTATGTGTGATTCAGGTGTGTTGGATCAGGGACACATCTAAAACCTGCAGGACACTGGCCCTCGAGGCCTGGATTTGCCCACCCCTGATTTAGACTCAAGTATCTGGGTCATGCTCTTTGTGTCTTGCTTAATAAGCAAAAACATGAATCACTGCCAGCTCCAGGCTTTTATTTCGTAGCTGACCATGACCTTGGACCTCACTGTGGAGGAGGCGACTACCCTAAAGGATCAATAAAGTATCACACAAAATTCATTTTTCCAAGCAGTGCTCAGCTGGAGGGTGACATATTAAAACATGGCTTACATAACCAACACTTACCAAGTATACTGATCAGGCCATAGAAGACTAAAAAAAAAAAAAAAAAACAATGAAATAAATCACTTACCATCCTGACTGACAGGCACAGGCTGAAAGCTTTGGTCCAAAACCACCAGAGAGCAGGTGGCATCAAAGCCGATCCCCCTAATCTGGCTCTTCTCCACACCCTGAGTAACTTTCTGTAACAAATATACACAATAGTTTTTAAATTACATTCGATCAGTGCTTTTACATATACTGTAACTGTAAGAGGGCATCAGTCCTCATCTGCTTTTCACAAATTATCAGCAGCTTAAATGACAGAATGTGAGCTTGAGATTCACAACTGGCAATGCATAGAAAAGATTGTTCAGTAGCCCAGCTAATATGAAAATGGTGATGATTTATTCAAAGAAATGTATACATATTTGTAAAAGTAAATAAATAATCTAATGGGCTTACAGCACACTGTGAGTCTAATACAGGGCTATTCCTGCATATGAAAACATTGGCACCAACCAAAGAGGTTTTTGGCTTCCAATCAAGGAAAATCACCAATACTGGTTAAAAATATTTTCAATCAGTATATTTTATATATATATATATATATATATATATATATATATATATATATATATATATATATATATATATATATATATATATATATATATATATATTATTTATTTTTTAAGTAAGGTTAAATTTATTAACACTTAAAAACACATTTTGATGTGTAAAGATGCAAGATGCATTAACCTCTGTTAACTAAGGTAACACAGACACTTTGCCTCAACTATATGAGGATGAACCGTGGTTCTCCCAAAAGCCCATTTTGAGCCAGGAAAAACCTTGTAATGTTACTTTTTTTTTTGTCATAGAGACAAGTCATCTACCAAATTTGCCAGCTGCAGAGTATATAACTCCCCTAACTTAAGATAGCTATTGCCAAAATGAGCGCGCCGTGATTAAGAGTGGAGTCTGCCCAATGCTGGATTTTTGGGGCCAATTTAGGAAGTACAAAAAAAATTGTGATACTGATATATGGCCAAGATTCTTTATACGTACAACAGGAAACTGACTGGGTCTTATTTAGCAACTTTTCAACAATGTATTTCACAAACTAGTTTACAGCCTAACAGGAGCACACAGCTTAATTCCAGACCACTGGCTGCCCAGGGTGATGCTACTCCGTTACATGTGCGATAGTGCTGAGCGTATTGGAAACAATGGAGCTGGAGATGCTCTGCTGCACAAACTATGTGATGGTGCTATTTTAGTATTTCTTCATAATTTTCTTTATCATCTTTGTAAAAAAAAAAAAAAAAAAAAAAAAAAAAAGTTTTTATATCAGCACAAGCTGGACAGCATATACAGCAATGCCAATATACATACAGTCATGTGGAATACAAAGTTTGTCACAGGACTCGATGCAGTCCTGTGACAAACTAAGCGCACCCCACCCCATCATCTTGCAGAACCTCGTTTAGCAGCAATAACTTGAAGTAATCAAATTTCTATATGTCTCTCACCTGGCTGCTACTTACTGTACCCTCTCAATTCCCTGTACCCTCTCAAAAGTGGATTTAGTTTTTCACAGCACTGCCTATGACTGCTAACTTAACCCAAACAAAAAACAGAAAACTATCCAGTGAATTTTATAGTAGTTAACATCCAATTCGGTTCAATTCAGTTTTTATTTATATAGCACCAAATCACAACAGTCACCTCAAGGTGCTTTATATTGCAAGGTAAAGACCCCACAGCAATAAAGAGAAAACCCCAACAATCAGACGACCCCCTATGAGCAAGCACTTGGCGACAGTGGGAAGGAAAAGCTCCCTTTCAACAGGAAAAAGCCTCTGGCAGAACCAGACACAGGAAGGGGCATCCATCCATGCCCACTCTAAAATTGGCCTGAAATGAACACGCATGGGGTATCTGTGCTCAGATGTGTGGACACGTATTTAAGCGCTCCTACCTTCACAACTGTGCAGCATGTCTCCCAGATCTCAGTGGAGGACTGGACATAGTGGTCAGACTGGGGCTCCCAGATACTGATGGGCTCTTCTGCAGCGCTCTTCAGCAGCCCCTCTCTGGTCACCAGTGCAGCCCTCACACTGGCTGTGCCCACGTCCACACCAACATAAAAAATCTCTGCCATGAGGGGATGAGCTGAGCTGAATGTGGGGGAGGAGGTTTATTATTAACCAGGTTACATTATCAGCGTCGACATTGAGCAGGTTAAACGAAAAACGCCATTATTAAGGCAATTTGTGCATCTGTTTATGAAAAAGGGTTTTCTTTTCAGCATCTTCGCATACTCGTGCACTTGGTTAGCGTGCGTGAGTATGTGAAGTGCAGCCGCAGCAGCAGCAGCGAGTAAGACAGAGTTTACACCAACAATAACAGGCTAGCGCTTATACAATACAGATAAAACACAAAGAGGAAGAGAGTACGTAAACTGACACAACACGCAGAACTTACCCAGTGATCAAAATCTTATTTCAGTGCGAAGAACATTAATATTTATCGTTCAAGCTTCTGACCGGAGTACTTTCAGAGTTAGAGCAGAGCTTTAGACGGAACGTGGAAGCGGTCAAAAACCTTACGGTCGCTTTTTTTTTTTTCTCACTTCCCAAGCAGGTCACGAACTTCACCTTTATATATATATATATATATATATATATATATATATATATATAGTAATGAAGGATCCTTGTAATTTCATTTGCTTTTATAATTTATGATATATATATATATATATATATATATATATATATATATATATATATATATATATATATATATATATATATATATATATATATATATATATATATATATATATATAATATACAATATACAACCCAGAGCTGCCTGACACTAAACACTCCAAGAACTAATTTTTCACATTTTTCATTGTGAATCCTACCTTGTCTCTTTACCCTGTTGTGTTATTGAAGGAGATAAGCAGCTGTGTAAAGGAAGTGCCGCTGGATGTGACCGGCATGTTTGGGCCAGGAATGATCAGCAGAGATGGAGTACGGGAAAAAAAAACAAGCAGCAGGACAGGAAGAAACAGATGGTCTTCAACAAACACTGCATGGACAGTGTTTGAAATCTCATCTGTCTCTCTCACTGGCCAGTGTGTGTGTGTCTGTGTGTGTCTGTGTGTGTTGTGTCCCTCAAGTTTACGCCTGAAGGTAATCAAAACTTTGCTCTGTTGATACATCAACACATGCATATACAGCCACTCCATGTTTTTTGCTCTAATAAAGGGGAGGAGAGGGGAGGGGTGTTTCCGTGAACCCTGGACTGTCCCACCTCTGTACAACAAAAGCAGGGCCTGTTGGGAGACAGGCAGGACCAGCTCCTGATTAGAAAACTCCATGCAGTGGAAACAGCTGGCCCAGCCAGTGAGGAGGAAAGCACTGTTATCTAAAGGCGACCCTGTCGACCCGGTAGAGGGGAAAGGCTGACAGAGAAACAGGAAGCATGGCCAGGCCACAGCAATAGTTTGATTGGAAAATACTCCTCTGTGGGTCTTGACACAGGTGCACAGACAGAGATACAGACAGAGTGGTCCAGTGAAAGAAAGAAAGAAAGAAAGAAAGAAAGAAAGAAAGAAAGAAGAAAGAAAGAAAGAAAGAAAGAAAGAAAGAAAAGAAAGAAAGAAAGAAAGAAGAAAGAAAGAAAGAAAGAAAGAAAGAAAGAAAGAAAGAAAGAAAAGCATTCTAGTGCAGGTTTCTACTTCAGAATGGGCGTTGCACAGCCTTCTCATGAAGACAACGTCATCTGGAGAGTGTTGACTCAGGCAGCTCTGGTTATCCCAGCCTGTCTGTCTGGAACTGTTAACTTATTTATAGTTGACTTGAGGAGAACATGTTAAATAATACAATGGGATAGACCAGACAGACTGGACAGTAGCTGTACAGAGGCATCTGTCATTAGTGCAGCTTTGCATTTACCTATGAAGCCTATGTGAGTGAATGAACACATGTTCCTGTGCAGGGCGGTTAACGCTGCAAGACCAGTGACTGTATTAAAGATTTTGACAGTTGTTTTTCTACAGTCATTGTGCAAAACAAGCACTTGTGCAAGCAAATACTATGTTTAATTATGACAAACATATCTCAAGATATTGTTATGAGTTAGGGTTGTGCCAACCTGCCAATGCATACAGTAGGTTAAATCCAGTCCGTACCATGGCATCTCCTCATCTGTGTTATGTGTTATCATTCAGTCAATTAATGTTTTTTTCTTAGTCCATACTCGTGTTAAGGTGACCTGAGGTTTAGTAGTCTGGCCTTACTATATTTTAAGATAAGATAAGATAAAACTTTAATGATCCCACGACGGGGAAGTTACATCAGTCGTGACAAATTTAGCTAAATAACAATAATATTTAATAAAAAAATGTTGTTAAATTTGCTTTCTTTCCCTCCATATAAGGTTTTAAAAAGACCCTGGAAGTTACACCACCTTTGCTGTTAGAGAATTCTTCTATAGATTTCAATTCAGAATTCTTTTAAGTGCATATCTCCTCCGTATAACATCTGTGGTCATATCTTACCTAAAATAGAACTTCATTTATATGGAAGGACTTTTTAATGCAAAAATGAATATGTGTAAAAATGCAGGAAGACAGTTACTGGTGTCTAGTGTTTAACAAGTGTTTAATTAGTGTTTAAAACAAAAACAAAAACAAAAAGTTGCATTTTAATTGTTTTTATTCATTTATTTATTTTCATGTCATGCCAAACATTTGCCTCACGCCACACAGGATTTTGCAGCTTCTATGCCACACATCAAAAAAGCATGACAGACATCCTCTGCTTGAGCAAATACAACAGAGAGAGAAACTCCAATAAGCTACTCTGGAAACATACAAATGTTCCTTAAAGAGTGGAAAAGTTTTCATCTTGGAAGAATTGGGGTTTTTTTTCTGATCTCACAGCTTTTCTACAAGTAACTGGCTACATAAAATACTTTGTGGCTCAGCAGCTAACTGGGATTTATTGCATCATATGACACTGGTATTAGGAAAAAGAGACTGTAACTGTGCATAAATGTTTGTTCCGATATGATAATATTAGTGCTAAAGCTGCATTTTAGGATCAGTGTAACAAATCTTATAGCCTACTGTACATTACAAGTATGGAAATATGGATCACCCATACAACAATATAATTAAGTGTTTATAGGCTATTTATATATTTAAATATTCATTTGCTGGTATGTAATAGCTTTTTGTGCTTTTCTTTCTGAGCTTTGTTATCTTGAATGTTGTTTCTTTACACACACTGCATGGCATGAGTCCATGCTTTGCCATTAAACATGTGCATTACTAAGGACACATGCCTTCTCCTCATTGCAAAAACTCATTAAGAAAATTAAAACATGCACAGCTGTATGAACACATCGTGTGTGGGCAACAAAAGCACTCTTAATGCAGGTCCGGTTCTTGTTCTCTCATGTCTGTAACCCTGTTTTACCAGCCAACCGGTGCCCACTATTTCCTATCCCGTCTAGTTCTTTCTATGCAGATAATTTCATAATTTCTGCACTTTGAGGCATCTTAATTATCTCTTTGTTCTAAATGTGCCCTAATATTAGAGTCTGTGAAACTCACAGCCTATTATAATATTTTATTATATAATATTCTATTATAAAAAATCTTATTTAAATACTCTTGATTAATTTCCAGTCAGCACTCATCTCTACCGACCCACGATTCACACTTTGGGATAACTAGTAATTGAGCGGGTAACTAAATATTCAAAAACACTACGTAATCCCAGAGTACATTGCTCCACTGTCTGCATTACCTAATCCCATAAACCATCGCGGTGGGCGGGGATATGGCCAGTTGTCAGAGCAACCTGCATGTCATTAGACATATCCCGCCTACCAAGCCGTCTCCAGCCAATCACAGGTCGTAGAAATGACATCATTGTTATTTTCAGTCGAGCTGCAGCTTAGAGGTGGATAAAGTTCGTCTCCACGTTGGAAGTGTAGAAAGTACTACTCGTTTTCAGGCACTGTTTTTACTTTGTGGGAGCGACGATAAGTCACAGAGGACATTTGGAGTGTACAAACACAGAGACTCGGCGGCGAGGGGACAGTTTTTGTTGTTGATGAGCGCACAGCGCACAAAGAAAAGTTTTCCCAGGACATAAAGTTGTCAAGTGAGTTGAACTTCAACAATAGGCGGACTCTATCGCAATACAGTTAACGGACTGTCACGGGACCTATGTAAACAGTCGACCTTGGACTTTTTTTTTTTCTAAGGAGAAAAGAAGAGAACTCCCTCAGGGTGAACAAAACTTTATGTCCAGAAAAATGGAAGCGACATTCTACGAGGAAGCCTCCAACTCTCAGCATGACGGGGCGGCGGTGTACGGGTTCAACCCCAAAACCCTCAAACAAACCATGACCCTGAATCTAAACGACCCGAAAAACTTTAAACCTCATCTGGGCGCCAAGGCAATGGACATCCTGACGTCCCCAGATGTCGGGTTACTGAAGCTGGCCTCACCTGAACTGGAGAGACTGATCATCCAGTCCTGCAATGGGCTGACAACTCCCACCCCGACCCAGTTCATCTGTCCCAAGAACATCACCGACGAGCAGGAGGGCTTTGCTGAAGGGTTTGTGAGGGCACTGGCTGAGCTCCACTACCAGCAGCAGATACCTGCTGCCCAACCTGACCCGCAGACCGGGTCGGCCAACGGCATGACATCCGGCTCCGCTGCGCCTGAGAGCGGCGGGATTCCCTACAGCTGCACGGTGCGCACGGAGCCGCCGGAGTACACAAACTTGAACAGTTTCACTCGGGCCGTAGGCTCTACGTCTGCACCTGCCGGCGAGAGGCAGCCACCTACAAGTTACCCGGCCGCCCCCCAGCCGTCCCACAACCACATGGACCACCAGCTGGCGGCAGCGCAGCACCCGCGGCTACATGCGCTCAAAGAGGAGCCACAGACGGTGCCGGAGATGTCCGGTGATACCCCACCGCTCTCTCCTATCGACATGGAGACCCAAGAGCGGATCAAAGCAGAAAGGAAGCGCATGAGGAACAGGGTGGCCGCGTCCAAATGCCGGAAAAGGAAGCTGGAGAGGATCGCTCGACTGGAGGAGAGGGTCAAAAACCTAAAGAGCCAAAACACGGAGTTGGTTTCCTCTGCCAACGTCCTCCGGGACGAGCTGGCTCTGCTCAAACAAAAGGTGATGGACCACGTTAACAGCGGCTGCCAGCTCATTTTGACGCAGCAGCTCCAAGCTTACTAGACTGCCAAGGGGAAAGGAACCAAGGGACACTTCTTGGGGACCAAATGCAGCTTAAAGCGGCCTGTTCAGCCTTTCAGGGAAGTCTAGGCGCATTTTTCTCCACCTAAATAACCGCTCAGACTGTATCCACGTGGAGGGTGACTGACAAGATACTTGTTACGGTGAATTATTAGAGAGCAGAAGCCATCAAAGTTATTGCACAGGCGCACTCAGAGGGAACCTTTGCTCTACCAGCACCTCTGATCTGGCTTGTTTCTGGCATTTTTGTCTTTATCATTTATTTCCACCTTAAACTACATAATGAAATCTGTACTCTGTCAAACCAGCAATGGAAAATGTCCACACCTTGTCACCTGACTGTGGCCCCACATCCTGCACCCCAGCTGGAGGAGAGTTAGGGATTGTGCGGGATCAAACTGCAGAGACACAATGTGAACCAAGCCTTTCACTATGTCAAGTAGCAATGTATGCATATAGACCTGAGTCAAGCACTGAGTATCCCATGCACCAGCGACTATATGTACAGAACACTAACAAAAAAAAAAAAAAAGTTCACACCGTCACCTAAACATTCACAGGTGTGTTTACTGACAAAACTGCCTTAATTTCTTAATACTTATCATGCAACTTTGCGATATAGGTGTAACTCATGTTAAACCTCAAGTAACACTCAGTAATATTTGTACGCAGTATTTTGAGCACTTAACTGTAAATATGAGAAAATAAAGTGTTGGACATGCGACATCATGTGTGTTGTGCCTTTTAATTAGTAACCAAAGAGCCCGGAGGTGACTGGATAGTGTTGCAGTGTGTTACATTGAGGGTTTGTTGTTGAAGAAACTGGGGCGGACGGGAGACTGAGTCACCAGCTCGGTGAGGCGCTCGCGATGGTTGACGAATCTACTCGGGCGCCCATTGGACAGCGAGGCGTCGGAAGTGAGCCGCAGGCAGCCAAATATGGCAAGAGGTCCCGAGCGAGAGCTGGGACGGGTGTGTGCGTGTGCGCGTCACAGTCACCGTCCTCCCACTACAGCTGGTGACTCTTACAAGAAACGCCATGAAGCAAAGGCAGATCTGTTTACACACTTGAAGGGAGTGTGTAGAAAAGAGACTTTGTAAAAAGGAGGCATCTTTTTCTTATTTATTTTCTCAACTACTGTCTGTAATATAAATAAGTTTTTGTAGAAAAAAGTACAAATGTATACATTTTATACATTTAACCTGAACAACAGGGCACATGTTCAAGTATTTAGAGATTTAAAAAAAAAAAAAAAAAAAAAAAAAAAAAACTTTGTACAAGCACTACAGCCCACCAGTGACACCAAAAGCTGGCAACTGATTGGACATCTGTTCATGAGGAGACCAGGAAGCAGCTGACTGGCAGAGTTTAAAAACCCTACAGACCTACTGTAAACCTACACAGGTGTTTTTACTCACTGCCTGACACACCCTAGACTTACCCGTTATGGCAGTACCATTTCCATCTTTAACATATGGCTTCGTATACTGGTTTAGATAAAGGTCCTCACAGCTTCCCTCAACTGCAGCCTGACAAGATCTAATCAGCCATTAAATAAATACACCTGCACGTTCTGTCCTGGACTTTTATGACCATTTAAATACTTGTAATCTTGTATGTCATGTTGTGAACCTGTTATTTACACAATACTAAAGGAATAGACATTAGCTTTTCTGCATCCTTACAGGGTGTTCTGATGCATATCTGACAATGTGAACAAAGATAAATTCGAGGCAACTCAGTCATGGTTTAGTCTATTAAGGCATCTTATGCACAAACTCTACAATTGCATCCTGGGCTGGACTGCCACACAGTGTACCTAAAATTAAACACAATATATATTTATTTTTTTTTAAATTAAAACTAAATGATGGTTTTCTGCCAGTGAAAACAGCTGGTGGAGCTGGTCACTGGAGCTGACTGGCTGCTCTGGTCTCGACAACAGCTTCTTTTCATCTTCACTCATCCTCCATCTTTCTGTGCAACACAATTACAATTTTTCCAGGTCTTAAACAGCCTTCAGTTCCTAAACACAGAGTTTCCAACATATCTATATGGGGGCTGTTCTTGTGTTTGGTTCCCGATAACACCCACAGTCCACACACAGTCCTGTGGCTGGTGGCTCTCAGCTGACAAGCATGCCCTCTTTAGCAGCTATACGCTGCCGGTGGATGTGGTCCTGCTCTAGCTCTTCGTGGCTGGGGTGCCAAAGCCGTGACAGGATGCGTTCCATGTTGAGGGCATACATGGTGTGAGACGGCATCACACCGTGGTGAACCTGCATTGGACAAGCATCACAGAGATGAGAAAAGCATTTAAATTCTCATGGTTAAATGATAGAAAGCTTTAAAAAATAATCCAGCAATAAAAGTGGGTTATTAAATGCCATAATAAAGTTTATCCACATGAGCAAAGAGAGTAAGAAATGAAGACAAAAACCTTTAACACTAACTTGTATTTAAAGAGGGGAATGTTAATAGCTGTGTTCACATAAAAGGAAGTAAAGCAGATGAACAGTTTAGCAATTCAGTTTAATATTTCCTTAAATTTATAGTTTGGTTAGAAAATTGCAAATACTGCCTGTTAAAATATCCAAAACCCAAAAAGCTTTGTTTTCTCTAAATCACAACTCAAAAACTATAAGACAAAAAAAAAAAAAAACAGCAGCAAATGAAGCTTGAACTAAGTAAATTTTTTGGCATTTTTGCTGGAAAAATGACTTCAGTTTATAACAGCTCTGTTACAGACTACATGCAAAGTTTGGGCTCTAACCTTCGTGGACTGTTACATAACTTCACAAGATAGTGAGAAGAATTCCACACATACATTTTCCAAGTTGCATCAAATTTTACAGGGTCAGAGGTCAAATCACCAAACTTGTAGCACCATGGAGACATGTTTAACAGCTATATTTGTAAAACTCAGTTAATTCTGGCCACACACTTGGGAATATCACAATTTTTCATCTGGGCCATTCAAAACAAACTCAGGGTGAAGCATGTTCAAGTTGCTAGGACCAGTGACGTACATGAGCACATTTCCCTACCTGTAAAGCCTCGAGGAGATCAAACATGCTGATTGGAGGGAGTGGAGCAGGAAGACTGTCAGCAGAGCAAGCCAGCAAATGAACAGCTTGTTGCTCAGCCTCATCGGGTGACACCTGCGGTGGTGGGCCCGCAGGGAGGGAAGCACTTGGTGGGGGACTACAAGAAAAAAAAATTATACTATTAGTCCTTATTGACAGCAAAAGAAAACAGCTAATGACACGGAGATGAAAGTTAGAAAGGTTTAATGAAGTTGCTACACCACAGTAATGAGATCCAAAAACATCATTCTGTATCAAAAGCATTTTCCTATACTGAACCTACACAATGCTCACAAGTCTGGAGTCCTTACCATTCAGTGACGCTGTGGTAAGCAGCAAGACTGTTTTTCAGATAAGGCTGAGGCGTGACATCACTGCCAAAGGCGTAGGGGAAACGGCCATCCCGTAATCGATACGCCTTTCTCCGGGTGATTACAGCAGTCAGGACGTCTTTCAAATGGTGCTGAAATAAATCAGAGCGCTGAGTCATTGCACGGTCAGACTGAAAAGGCTTCCATTCATCTCTCAGTGGAACAGGTCACATTCCCTTTGGGATGCAAATTGGCTCACCATTTAGCTTTGTGTAGTTTAATCCAAGTGAACTCTGATAAGTGGAATCAAGACAGAGCTCTCACTGAGGAAATACTGTCTGGTTATGTACTTGTTTGATAACTCAACATTAGGATAATACAAACAGCAAGGATGCAGATTCAAACAATAAAACTGATGTCCCTCCTGCTTTTGGCAACAGCAGATGGGTAAATTTCCCTAGAAAGATTTTGGTGTGAGTAAGCTACAGAGCTCTACTCCAAAGAAAACAAAGCTGTCAGTGTTACATAATAAGTGATGCAGAAAATATTTTTTCTGATCATTTAAACCCCTGCATGGGTGTTTAAACAATGTCAGACTTGAGAAGCAGAACAATCATTCTCTCAGATTTTGAGTTTGCATTGCCATTCTTCTGTTGAACTGTTACTATATACCTCCACAGCATAGATCATGGTGTTGATGGCATCTTCTGTGATGTTATCCAAGCCCAGCTCAAAGGCAGTCACCATCATACGAGCCTCCAGCTGGCCCCGTGTGGGCAGCAGTAGAGTGTGGGCGCTGAGACGCAGCTCTTCCTCCTCACTTCCCGTCTCTCGTGGGCTGAATGGCTGGGCGGCGCTCAGAGGGTTCTGAGGCTGGAAACGATGCTGAAGGACATACAAGCATCCAAGTGATATCGTCAGTCCACTGTTCAAACCTTTTTGGGTGGTTTCCCTAGCAGTTGGTATGTCGGTGAGGTTGCTGCAATCCTCAGCATGATTCATCTGCTTCTTGTCCAACAGTTGTACAGACTCCAGCTACACTGTCTTGGACTGCTGGGGGTGATGACAGTCTTTTTTCCACATGGCCACTGTAACCAGAAGCTCCAGCAGGTGGAGAAACAGTTCATGTGCCACTACACTGAGCTCTTTGAGGCTGCAGAGGATTATCATCACCAGCTGTAGTCCAACACAGTGGAGTCAAAGTTTATCCACAGAGAGACTCAACAAAGGAAGCTGAATAACTTGCACTGGAAACTGTGGGTCACAGTACCTGGCGACTAAAATATTTTGTGCACTTTTGGTCACAGAATCTAAATCTGTGGGAAACAGTTGTTTAAAATTTTAGTAGTGTTGTTAACTTGAACATACCCAGCCCCTGCAGTGATGAAAATGGGAATGAGGACTTACATCAAATTTTTGTCTAGAGGAACATTTCTTATTGCCTTTTGGTTTCCCCGGCTTTGAAGCACAGCCACCTTGCCACTGCAATGGCCCTGCACCCTCTATAGGACAAAAAGAACACACAACAAGATGCACAATTGGCCATGGGATTGATATAAAAAAGAAAAAGAAAAGGTGTCAGCTGTTATAAAACACAGATTTAATATAAGTGCAAGTTCACCCATAATTTCAGAGACAACTCATATATTAATTAAAAAAAACAAAACAAACCTGGTGTGGAGACGATGATCTGGCACCGTGTGAGAATGGCCAGGAGGAAATCATTGTGAACATGAACTGGAAGCGAGGAAACACAGAATAAGACACATTTTTAAATTTCTACTTTAAACATCACAACAGAGCAGAGTTGTTCCTTGACACTAACCATTCTCCTGTGCCAACAGACGACGGGCCTCAATGTCAAACTCTTCCTTACTGATCTTCTGTTTGAACCACAGCTTCAGGTTTGTCCAGTAACTGCAGGAAGGAAACAAACTGCAAACATCAACAAAGGGCAAAGCACTACTCCCACACCTCAGATGCATTTTAAACAAGATGTGATGCCGGTGTTGTGCCAAGAAACAATCACCTGTCAAAAAAATGACTGTCTGTTTTTAAACTGTTGTAAATGATTTTTTGGCCTATAATCTGTGAAACATATGCCAAACATATCTGTCATTAATAATATCAAGTCATTTTGAGCCATAAACAACATTCCTGTCACAAGGTAGAAGCTGCATTCACATTTTTGCAAAAGTGACTTTTCTGTATTCTTTATTTATCAGAGTAAAAACGTCACCGACATTAAAAATGTCTTTTTAAAGAGAGATCTGGCCAAGACGGCTACTGAAATTGCAACAAATGCAACATCATGGGTCTATAAGATGGCTTAAGTGGCCAAAAAGGACTGGATTGATTATGTAGATACAATAATACAGAGTCATAAAGATACTTGCAAAACAGGCCATTTCTTTATTTTATATTGAAGCCCTTCATAAATCGTGTTGACCACAGTCTATTTACCAATATAAGCAAAGATAGTACACATCAAAACACATAGAGAAATCGGAAATCATTTTTTGGCAGACGATCACCTTTTGGCACAACACCGGACACGCACGCCCTGCACGTCATTACGCCACCTTAACGCATGTGCTATTAACCTTTTAATTGAATTTCAATTGTTGTTCCTTTATTTTGTCGTCTTTTAAGTTTCATTTTTCGCTAACTCGGGGTTCACATCAAAATATCTTCAAACTGGATGTGCACAAAACCCGCCATAACCTTAGAGTACTTGCAGCTAATAAAGCTCAAAGTTAACCTCATCTTTCTTACGAACCACCGGAGGGGAGAGACACAAAAACCATAAAAAATAGCTGCTACAATACTGTCTCAATAAAGATGGAAATGCTGCAAAATGTAGCAGGTGATAGCTAGATGCTAATTTGCACAAGGCACAGTTAATTAATGTTAGTTATTTTTCATTTCAGTGGCAAAGAAATGGACAAAAAGGCAAAACTGCGGACAAAGACAAGCAGACAAACAACCATTCGCTTACGGTTTGACATTATCTCCAATTGCATCCGTTAAATTCTTCTTCGCAATCTCAAGCTCGCTAGCATGAGCCGCCATGGCGTTCATAAACGCCTACAGTTACGTCATTACCCGGCGACAGCAACTTACTTTTTTTCTTTTACTGCATTGTTGAAAATACTTCACAAAATGAATCGAAAATGTCACTATACAGAGACTAGCACTTAGCGAATAATATTAGAGATTATTTAAATTTAACTCGTTATATGAAAATAAAAACTAATAAATAGAAAAAAAACCAAATCAGAAATAAATAAATACGGCGTCCAAGCTAGGTTAAATCATAGAATCAATCATGCAACAAAAGGGAGGCGACAAATGGACAATTTAAATAATTCAACTAAATAAACTATTTGGTTTGGTTTAAAAACAGCTTCAGCACTAGGTGGCAGTGTGGTATCATTTCACATCTTTAATGATGACAGAAGTTTGCCTTCAAGGTTTTCTGCCATACAAGCTCTCTAGAGACGTGGTTAACATTGTTGATGTATTTTAACCTTGAGGCCAAACCTCTCCCACTGGTGTCCACTTGAATAAGCAGAAGAGCTGAATAAAACTGCTTTTGAGCTTGTGAGTTTGATACCCCTAACAAAGAGGTCAAGATGCCCCCCAAAAGTAGTGAAGCAGCATTTTTCATAATTCCAAGCCAGCATAGATTTATCTGCCTTTTGCCAGGCCAAATCTTAGCTCTTTATGTTTGACAGTGAACACCCTTCATTTCAGAACACAGGCCTCATGAGCTGATAGAGCTTTAGAGCCTGAGCCAATGTGTACAAAGAACGGCTGCAGAGTCAGTCTGCAAGACCAATAGGAAGAGTGTGATCCAAGCCTTTAAAAGAATTCACATAAACAAGAAGCAGTGTTGCAACCTTTTGCAACAAAGTTAGAGACACTTCATATTTTCCCGTTTTCAAGCTCTAGGCTCATCCAATATTTTGCTGACTAAAGGTTTTTTATGATCCCCCTTAGACCAGAAGTAACACTTCTAATGATCTCAGAAATTCCCTTCCAATACGAAGCATGTCCATCTGCACTTTCCATTGTAACCACTAAAATTCCAACTCGGTTCAAAAGTCACTCACATCTACAGCTACTTTGGAATGCAGTGGATATAATATCAGCCGGCAACCATCTGTGAAGTGATTTCTTCTTCTTTCACCAGAAATGTAGCCGTACCGTTGCCAGTTAAATTTAGAAAAATAATTTTTCCGCGATTTTTGATAGAAAGCATTTCTGTGGTTCCACATGTTGTCCTTTGTGACTGACACTTCTCTCAAGCAGATTTAGGCTGGGAGGCCCTTTTTGTTTTTCACTCTTTTAACTTTGGTGTAAAAGCAGTTGAGTCATCAAGGCGATCGCCCCCTTGCCTCTGCCTACCCAGGAGGTTCTGAAGCCTGAACAGGCATCTGACTCATGTCATTCATCAAAATAAGTCCAACCACAGAACAGATAAAGACACACTGTTGGTTATTAGTGGGTCCTCAGTTACATGAGTAATTCCCACTGTTCTGAGGTCATACTTCATCACAAAGGATGAACATTTGATCATTTAAGGCTTTCACAGCTTTATTAGAATAAACAAACTTGCCATGCCAAACTCAAGAACAATGAAAACCATCTGAATTTTTCATCACTAATACATGTATTTAACAGATTAAATGTCTGCTAATAAGCAGCTGAAACTCCAGGAGCAAATGTTCCATGGCTCACATGCCCTTTTGTTTGTTATCTCTGGGTTGTGTTTGCTGCTTAGTTCGGAGGCAAAAAGCCTCAGTAAGATAAAGATCATTTCCCCAGCCTTAGCGTCCGCTTGTGTGCTTCACAGCTAAATGTGGTATCATTCTTCTGTGTGTTTTAGGGAGAGTGGAAACTGTAGCTATCCACAGCAAAGTGAGCCATTCCAGATCCCTCCAAATGATCATCCATCTCAAACAAGTGTCTGTTAAGCTTGAAATCAGAAGAGCACTTAGCAACAAACTTAGTTATGGAGTTGTTTAACCGTCCCAGTTAGGGCAAAAATCAGTCATGGAGTTTATTTTCAAAGAAAACAGCTCCACATCCTGTCTGCTGATTTGCTGCTGAGACTAAGTGAGCTTCTGAGGGCTAGTGAGTCACTCTCACGGACATTCCCCCAACAGCAGATGTCTTATAGCAAAACAGCAGTGAACTGTCAGCCTGAAATTTGCAGACAGTGAACCTTCACTTAGTGACAAGGAGGGCTTTCACTTCTGAAACCTGCAGTGGTTCTCACAGGACCACACTGCAGCAGGGCTCACCCATCCCCAGTCTGCTGCCCAGGTATTTTTGTTGGTGCAGGCCTGAGTGTGGTCCCTTCGCTGGAGCCAAGGATGTCACCTTCACGGTTCCAGGGTGAGATGGCGCAGTGGGTTGGTTTTTGTGGGTTAATCAGGCATTTCCACATCCCCGCGAGGCCGTTTAAAATGTGAGGGTTCAGTGTATCATAGGCAAAGTTATTGGAAGGCTACACTTACCGCTCATGTGGTGATGGAGCAACCCACACTGGCTGATCTGTGGGGTGGTTCGCACTGAAGTTTTAGAGGCAGATTTGTAACAGTAAGGTGGTCCACTATAATCATGGTCCTTTTCCTTGGTCGAGCTGGGAAAATTTGTATTGAAATGAATCCAGTAAAGCTGCTTAATGGTCAACAGAGGAGGGCGGACAGAGGATGGACAGAACTTCTACTTTTTGTATGAACACACAGGAAAGTGTTTTAAAGAACAAGTGTGCTAGGATGGCTAGTTTCTAGAAGACTGTCTAAACCTACACTTGACCTTCTCAGCAGTGCAGGCCTACACTTTGTTAAAAGGGTTTGTATATGTCAGCGGGTCACAGTTATTCATTTCTGCACGCTTTACAGTATTTACGAATTATCAGACCTGCAACAAATCAAAGGAAAAATCTGAGCCATTGGCTGCTGGACATGTCATTTTATAAGGACTCGTTACCGCCTGCAGATCAATAAAAAGTTGGATTGAGTTACAATTGCAGTTAAACAAAGCTTACTTAAGTTTGAGCAGAGAAAAGTCTGAAAACACTTATACAGAAGACAAATTCTCTTTCTTAAAATCAAAAGAATCACTAAAAAATAACAAAAAAAAAATTCTTTACTATCCTTTTTTAAGTAAACAGTTGCATAGATTCAGTAGCTCCACAGTTCCAGAATGGGTAACTACTCCTAAAAAATGCAACTTCTCATTTTAGATACTTTATTGATCGCTTGCAAGATCAATAGTAAATAAATAGGGACTATCATGCTATTGAGTAAGCTTTGGATCTGCTCGCTCTGCTTTTAGAACTTTTGATCCTGGCTGCGAATGTTTTCTGGTCTTTATGGCAGGTTGATAGTTTCAGATTTATTAGAGACACGTAAGAGTTGTATCATTAATCTCAATTTACAAGATATTCTGATCTAACTAAATCCAATCTTCTGAACTAACATTGGCATGTGTGCAGGCAAACTCTGAGGAAACAGAACTTGGTTCTAATGAGACAGATTGATGACACAAAGACATTAAGTTTGCTCTTTTTGGACTGTCAAAGGGAGCAGGCAATAGTTAAAAAAGAACAAAAAAGGAGTCATGTGATCCAGGCTGTGAGCCTTGTGCTGATGACTTTGCTTGAAACCAGTCATCCATAGACACCACTTGAGTGTGATGGTCTGGCTCATCAACACAGAGCCAACAGAGCCAGAGAGATTTCAGACAACTCCTATTACTGTCAAACACAAACTGCTGTAAACTGGTTCAGGAATTCACTGGAACTTTTTCTTTTGCACATCCTTCTATAAAGACTCACAGCACCAGTTTGAATCAGCCGTAGAAAACAGCAACTTTTAACCAGCATGATGATTGACTAAAAACTAACAAGTCAAGTAAACATCTTGACTCGGCGAACAGTATAAACCAACACATGAAAAGAGCTCTTTTGAAACCACTTGAACAAGAATGTCCCCTGAAGTGACCCCTAAATGTTCTCATTTAGTGACTCTTAGTTGTGTAATATTGTTGTGCCAAGCATCGTGACTCATCGGCTTCAGCTTTTATTGCTGTTTAATTTTAAGATCGCAGTCCCATTTTTTTTTTATTAGCTGCACTTTTACATGTCCACAAACATGTTTCCATGTCCAGCTGCAGTTGGACCCGTGTCCCTGCTTCATGTTTCATGCTTTATAAAAGTTTTTTAAGACATGGGTGTGAAGGCCATTGCGGTGAATGAGCACAATAAGTGAGCCTATTTTCAGATCCCAAGACTACAGGCTGCTTGTCTTTAATGTGTGTTGTGGATGAAACAACGCTGGTTATTTCTTCAGAGCGCCCCCATCATTTTACATCTCTGCACCCCTCTCCTCAGGGATGGCTTCCCCAAAAAGGATGCTGCTTTCCATCTATACCAGTGATTAGAGGGTGCAGGGATTGGTGACTTTGTCGGGGCAAGATTTTTTTTTAAAAATTACAAAAACATACAATTCAAGCACTTTTGTGTGGAAAGAATGTATGTTTCTCTGTGTTTGAAAGAAAGATTAAGGGGGTAGGGGGATTGGTTGGGTGGAAAAAATAACTTGGAAATTTGGACCCATTCCATCCAAGTCCATCTCCTCCTCCTCCTCCCCTCCCTACCCTCTACTCCTTTCTCCTTCTCTGTCTGGCTTTCAGAAATGTGTTTCTCGTTGTCTGTCCCAATGCCTGTAACTTTCAACACGCTTGGTTGGCATTTTCTTCGTGCTCAAAAACCACTCAAAACAAAACGGAAATCCATTTTTTTTTCTTTTCCCCCTCCCAACAATGATTGTATTTCACAAAGTCATACTGAAGTTTAATCAACAGCCAAATGAGAAAAACATATAACTCCAATTTCCATACGTGTAAGCACACTTAGAGAATGATTGTCGCGTACAGTGCAGGAAATTACTCCTATTTTCTTCAGGATTATTTACCATTTCCCTCAGGACACCTGGCCCTTTTCACTGTAATGATAACTTAATTATACACATAAATTATCCCTTCTGGTCTCCTGCACTTGAACAAAATTACTTTAACATGCAGTATACATTTCATTTTAAGTGTAGGGATTAAAAATAAAATCGCCACTCTTTTTTTTATCTAATCAAATGTATTGAACCCCAACTCATTAATGTGTTGCTCTTTCACATCGGGAAGTAAATACAAAGCCTAAATAAATCTATACAGGTAGTAACAAAATGTCTTTTCCAGCTACCAGCAACTATAGCAAGTTAAATACCATACACGAGTGTTTCCTCCAGACGTTTATCTTGGCGAGGTAGGAAGAGCTGCATTAAGAGCCTGTGATGCTAACGTTGAGAACAAAATCGGAGCCACTGAAGTTCCCTAACGATGCGGCTTCTCTGCTCCAGGAAGTGATATACTAATAAGAAAACATTGTGGTTTCTTAATCAGAGAGACAGCTACCATTATTTTACTACAAAATGTAGGCATATAGTCTTAATTCACCTTCTCGGTCATACACATTAGGTGGTTAAAGGAGCAGTATTTATTCCTAGGAATAGTCATGTAGGAATATGTTCTCTCTACGTGTGAATCAGTTATGATATCAAAAGAAGAACGTTCACACAGAATCTATGTGTTATAGGAGAGGGTACAGGCCACTGCCTGATGGTTGGTAACTTCCATCTTCAATCTAGACTAGTAGAGTCTCAATGTAGAAGGAGTTTCAAGTTTGCCCTGGCCTACATACATAGCTGCCCCTTGACCAGCCTGGCTTATGGAATCTTCTCAGTCTATGGGCCTGATCATCATGCGGACAGACTTCATGGAGTAGAAACCTCCACCATAGTCGGCCCAGAAGATACCGTCTTGGTATTTGCTGCGGTAGACACCACCGTTGTACCAGACACCATTTAGATTGGTTTGGCCACAGGCGTTGTACCACCAGCCTCCTTTATGGAAATGGGCACAGTTCCCTGTGGATGGTAAACAGAAGAATTGGTTAGCTTAATGATAAAATGTGAGGTAACATACCTGGCACCGTCCTCGGAGACATCAGTGTAATAAATGAAATCCCCTGCAGGCGGATGGATTACTGCATTCTTGACAAAATGATGTGATGTTGTGCCAAGCTGATTTTTTTTTAAATCCCTGAAAATCCCAGGAAAGTCACACTCTAATCTGCATAAAATTAAATATTTTTGGTTCTTGTCAAGTCACACGCATTTTCATATTAAAATTTGCAAACAAACAACCTACTTTTTAGCTCGTAAGTTTGTGACATTATTACAATGGTGGTGTGAATGATTGCCACTATTTACTTTTTCTATCAGGTGAGCTAAATGCTTCACAAGTTATTGTAGGTTTCCAGGTGACACTGGGAACATAGACAGCAATTTTTAAACCTTTTCTGGAAGCAGATGCTACTCGAGAGGGATCTGACTGAGAAACAGAGGACACCACATGCTCATACTATACAGCAGCCAGGCCTTAAATCACACTGTTTTACTGTAATTATGAGGATATTTATAAAATGAACATCATGTTGTGATGAATATCACTTGAAACTAGGTATTGAGACCATAAACCAAATGAGGAAAATGTTCAGTGAGGCCAAAAATCAAGTAAGCCTTTGTGTGATTTTGTAGTAAACTTCTAATAATCGATTTCTTTTCACAACCAGCTGTGTCACCCCCTGCTGGCCATTAGAAAAAATGCAAGCGTATCACTGTGTATTCCTTTTTTAATCTACTAATTTCAGAAAACCCAAAGACGATGGTGTTATGTTTATCAAGCTACCCAAGGGGATCAGACTTTTGACCAATCACTAGGACCGCTCAGGCTGCAGATTCCAATCATTTAATGATCTCAATTAAGTATTGTTTACCTGAGAAAGCATCCTTGTCTCGATCCAGAGTAGTGAACTGTTTGCCGTTATGGCTGCTGAGAGAGTCCCCAGCATTGCCCTGATAGGTGCCCAGGCGCAGGCGGTATCCCTCGCTCTCTGGCTCCAAGTGGAAGCTGCTGTACTGAGCATAAACCTTCTTATCCATCCAGTCCTCCAGCTCCACCAGCAGCTTGTAGTCCCCCTGCCTCCCGAGGCCGTAGATGCCTTCTAGGCCGAGCCAGTATTCCCCGTCTATGTTGCCAAAGCCACTCTGAGTCAAAGGAAGATTAAAAGGGAAGTTGCAAAAAAAAAAAGATTACAGAAAGTAATGTACACTGTTTGTTCTGCGGTTGCCTGAGGAGTTTAGAAACATGAGAATTATTTAGGAGCATGAAAGGTCTTATGGAAGCGGATGAGTGGCTGTTAGAGAAATTTCTTTTTGATGACATGAATCTGTAGATGAGCAAAAATGAAAAAGTACAAATGACAAAGAAAAAGCATTGTGGTGTATGGATACCATCCCACCTTTGAAATTCCTAAGGAAGACATGCTGTAGAGTTTATGCTGGAAAACCCATTTGTCTTCAAAAATTCTCCTTCATTGCTCAAACCACACAGATCTCTTGGATCATTGCTAATGGTGAAACTGGCCTGGCCACTTGTGTTGAAAAACCACTGGCCATCTATGTCTGGCTAGGCGCCGCCAGAACACTTCACTTGGTAGACGATGTTGAGGTTTGTGATTGTGGATTAGCTGGGGAGCCAGCAAATGATGAATGATGTAGGCTTTGAGTTTGGGGCCTCCTCTGTGGTGTGTGTGTGTGTGTGTGTGTGTGTGTGTGTGTGTGTGTGTGTGTGTGTGTGTGTGTGTGTGTGTGTGTGTGTGTGTGTGTGTGTGTGTGTGTGTGTGTGTGTGGTGGCTTTGTGGGATAGTACAGAGGTATATCAATGTTGAAGAGAGCAATTTAGCTTCCAGCCCTGAGCTGGCTGAATGGAAATCTGGACTGCAGAAGCTGCCAGCAGTGATATACTCAATCTCAATCTCTCTGTGCTTTGATGAGACGGCTCTATATGGTGTGGTGTAGTAAGCCAACCAACCATCCACCCAGGAAGGTACTGTAGGAAAGCAGTTTGGAAAGAATTTGGCTCCAGCTGAGCATACCTTCCTAGTGGGACAACTAATGTTTCATAATGGGAAAATAAAAGCCAATGATCTCCAACAAATGGTGCTGCTGAGCTTACAGTAAGTGAAAACATCAAGATTCAGGCTCTGGGAATTGTTTCAAAGGCTCCAGTGGTTCCTCTAGATGGGTCATATAACAGTACACTGTTATCTCTGGATAAGCCAAGTATTCACTGGTTGGCCCAAAAGAGGGAAAAAGAGACAGGGCAGGGGAAGTGTTATTGTCATCACCTTGTAGTTGTCCCAGTTCCTGAAGAAGTTAACTGAGCCATCTCTTCTGCTCTGAATGACAGTCCAGCCACCGTTGTCTATATCCTGTTCACACCAGGCCTGCACTGGCCTTTCAGCTTCATCTGGTTTGATCAGATACATGCCACTAGTGCTGTAGCCAGCCTCCTGGGCTGCAAGACAGTCTCTGAATGGGCCTGAAGGAAAGCAGAATAAGAGAGGATGCTGTTAGCAAGAACAAGGTTTCTGTAGGTAAAAATCATCAGATTTACAGAAAATACTTTTGAATTTACTTAGAAATGACAACAATCTGTGGAATACACATTAAAGCTGAGAAAAAAAAAATTCTGAAGTTGAGGCTTGTTAGGCTGTTTGGACAGTTAATTAAATTGATGCTAGGCTAGTTAGCTTTCAGCAGTACTGTTCAGTATTAGATTTAGGTAGTGCCTTATTTATGCCATGCAACAAACTGAATTAGACACTGGAGGATCCATAGATTTTTTTTAATGCACAAAACAATTTAAAAAAACAAAACAAAACAAAACAAAGAAAAGTAATCTAATTAGCTTTAGCTTAGACTAACTATTAGCCTAACCTAGCTACGGTGCAGTTCATGTGCATGGGTTTTTGTAACGGCAAGCAGGGGCCCTGGACTCCCTTGATCTGTGCCCTCAGTAAACACTGTTCTGTTGAGTTTATGATCTCAGTTGTTAGTTTCAAGTTTTTTCTGAATACACCATGATGTTCATTTTGTAAGCTCTGGCCTCATTTAGATTACAGAGGGATAATAAAATGGGTATAATTTAGGATTTTTGATTGACAAGTTGCTATCATATAGGCATGCAGTGGTTCTCAGTTTCAGAGTCAATACTGTCAGACACTTGTGGCACATGGTTTTAAAAAAAAACAAACTAAGACGGCAAAGTGAAAACACTCAGCTTGAAAAACAGACTTCTCAGCTCAATGGGTGACATCACTGGCGCCATCCATCTTTTATATACAGGCTCCCCCTCTCTATTTTAACTTGTTTTGTGGGCTTGTTTTCAAAAAGTACACTTCTCTATAGCATAAGAAGTCTAATTCTAGTCAGTTTTGACCAAACTTATGTGACTGCACTTTGGTTTTTAGGGCAGAGTTAGTCAGAGCACTGGCACATCAGCAATGAGTTTACATTATGAGGAAGGCAATGTCTGGCAGAAAATGAAATATGCATTTGCAGGAACAAAGTAACAGTAAACAAGAAAAAAGTTACACAAGCACACAGAATAATTGAAAACATATGTATTGTAGGTCTGCAAAGTCACTCACAGAGCAGCAGAACAGAATGGGCCTATTAAGTCACTTTAATAAGAAAAAACTTTCCCTCATTTCAGGTAGTAAAAAGTAGATTTCGTATTAAGCCTTCTTTGATAATGTCTGCCCTTTCTCAAAGTAATTTAACATTCTCATTATAAGATTTTTAATCATTAGCAGGTGTAGAAGTGAGTTTAATTAAAGGACAAGTAAGTCATTCACATTATGATAATGAGGTAAAGGTACAGTCTATTCACTTTTATAACAGAATTACTTCTACTTTGTGGTTTTGGAGGACGCCTATAACGCCAGCCTGAGTTTTGTCTACATCTCACATGCAGTGGCACAGTCTTGTAAAGGATCTTTCATACACAGCTGCACTGAAACTCAACACACTTTATTATTCTTGGGTGAAGGCAGTCGAAACGTCTGAGGAAATTCTGTTGATGAGCAAAATCACACTGGTTAGGTCTTTCTTTGTTTTGCTTTAGGTTGCATGCCCCTATTCAGACATTACAACATTTTTATTTCCATCCTGGTTTGTGTTCTTTAAATCACACGAAATCACAGATTATTATTTTCTTATGGTTGCACTACATTTTACTAAGACTGTGTTGGAATTTTGTGACTGAATCAGGGATTAAATGAATGGAGGTGAATCAACTGATGGATGAGTAACTTTCTAACCTTCTGCACTGAAGTTTCTCTGAGGAGGTTTCTGGACCTCCAAGGTGCCGCTTGTGGGTGATGGTCCAGAGCGAGAGCCTCTTTCCCGTGCAAACCTCTGGATTTCATTCGTGAAGCGTGGCACATTGACTGGAATGTTCTCAGGCACCACCTGCACCAGTGGAGGTCCCAGGGGCGGATGCTCATGCCTGCGACTATACACCTGCATACAACGCTCTTCCAGTGCTCCAATAACCACTGACTGGTTATTCACTACTGCGGATAGGGCTGCATATTTGGCCTCCAGTTCCCGGTAGCGGGATGCCAGGCGCAGCGACTCAGTGGTGGCATTAAGGATGCGTGTCTCCAACTGAGCCAGCTCCAGTGAGTTGTCCCTCTTCCTGATGATCTCATGGAGCAGCTGCATGTAAAGTTGGGTCACTCGGGAGTTCATGTTTCTGCTCTCTTTCCTCAACAGCTTCATCTCATTCACCAAGTTGCCATCAACGTCCACCACTAGCTTCAAAGTTTCCATCTCCCGGCGCTGTTTAGACAGAAGGTCACGCACTGAGGCCACATCCAGGCGCGTTACTCGATCCTTGTCAGTTGAATAACCCCGGGTGGCACAGATGGGGCCTGTGATCTTCTGCTCAGGAACCAGGAAGGTGTAGGAGCACTTCTTGTTTTCTCCATTGGCCTCTGGAGCCCTTCTTATCCGGGAGAGGATGGGGTTCTTGGTAAAGGCTTGACTGTTGCTCCAGAGAGATAGACCAAGCAGAATAAATATGGTCCACATTCCAGGTTCCATGGTTTTTCCTCTCTGTATCATCAAACGAGTACAGACCTACAAAAAGGAAAGAGAAATGCATTGAATACATAAAGCATAAGGTTGGTGTTATTCTATAGTTTTCCATGAAAACACCATATTTGACTTGCAACTCCTTCTAAATTCCCTGCTCCGTATCTGGAACTCAAGGAGTGAATCTTTAAAACTGGACTTGCTTCTAGGAGGAATTTGGAAGCATCAAAATGAAACTGGCTGAGCTTTAGCTAGTTACGATATTTATCTTTACCACTCGTCTATTTCTATTTGATACTTCTTCTAACAGGCCTACTATAAGAAAACTGATTTTACCAAAGTAAAAATTGAGAAACACCTGTTTTCACATGCATGTGCAGACAGTCAAGGTGAGCCCTCTGGAGTAACAGTTTGTTAGTCACCACAAATCTGCTATTTTAACTCCTATATTAAATACATTCCCTCGTAGGTTCTCTTTCTTACCACGTCCATATCAGGTGTCTGGGTGGATATTCTGAGTGCTGAGATCTGTTTTTAATATTTCTGTAGACTCATGGCTCAGACCTTCTGCAAATCTCCCCTATAGTCTTTCAGCATACCGCCACTAGCTTATGTGAAAAATTAAAAGGATCAAACTGAGGAATTTGACAAAAGAAAAAAAAAATACTTGAGAGAAAATGGAGTTACTGAGGCCATGGATGATACTGAAAGTAATTTAAGGGGGTCGCATCCAGTGGCAGTCTTTGTTTTATGAGGTGCAGACATTTATATCTCAGTAATGAGCAAAGAAAGCAGCAGGTGGTTGTTATTGGGCTTCACTGACTCATTTGAACTGCTGCCATTTCTTCCCAGCTGCTAGAAAACAGATACATTTGAGTTTTGGTGACAAATAAGATAAATCGGCGCGTTTTAAGAAAAGCAGGGTGAAAAAGGGATTCCTGATTTATGAGTAATGTTTTCTGGAGTCTATTTTTGGAAAGAAACCTCGTGTTTTGATCTTATTGGTTTTGACAGCGCAACGAAAGAAGCAGGGGTGGGTGCATGCTAAGTGAAAGAGCCCTCCTTCTCGTATTCAATAACATGGCTTGGCTCTGGAAGTGGAGCAATAATGGCGAGCCAGCTTCAGGCTGACTTTAGCAGCCGAGCCAAATCCAACCAGAAGGCAGTCTGGTGGATCAGTTGAAGTAACCTTCAGCTAACACTTCTGACAGGCGCACAATATGAACTGCTTCACGTTGATGCTCTCCGAAACAAATCCACTGAGGATTTTTTGCAGATGCCAGAGAGGCAGAAATTAATGATTGTGAGACAGAGACAGCAGGGGCACTGAATCATTTCTGTGGTCTTAACTTGATGTTTAGTTGCACTGAAGAGCCCTGACCACAGCAAACGGGACAGATCCCAGAGCATTACCTAAGCTCAAAATGCTGCTGTAGCAAAACAGTACCCTTTTATCATCCTGGTCGGAAAAAACATGCTTGCCTCGAGGGAAAGTTTTTGTGTTTTTATGAAGCACAAAGCCTTATTGATAGAAATGAAGCTTTAGTTTGTTTTAGCCTCAACATATGGGACTAGCTTCTGTTTATTTGGCATAGATTACAAACCATAAGATGGCAAAAGAAAAGGCGTTTTAATGAAACCGAGCCATGTGTCAGGCTTCAAAAACACCTTGGCACAGTCAGTCAGTTATTATTACCCAGAGAGTGTGTTTTTCATGTCTTTCTGTAGTCACAGGTCATCCCCTTCAATATCTCAGGCTCGGCAATTGGCCCGTCTGTATGTCTCCAGCCCCACAATATGAATCTCACAGGCTCTGGCCTGACAGGAGTGACAGTGTTTACACAGAGGCTCCTCAGCCACGGCTGTGAATCTCATCTGCAGTTATTACCACCAGGTTTCTCTCTGTCGTTCACACCCTGCTGGTCTTCATCAACTTGGCCGCAGCAGCCATTTTTTTTCACTTATTAAAAGGCTATTTTCTCCCCTGTGTTCCTTGCTCAGAGCCAGGCCTGACCATATTTAGCCACCTCATTTATATTAATATAATCCTTGCAACCAGACGGGTCAAACTTTGTGGTGGCTGGTTTTCCCCAGCGGAGAGGAACCAGGAGGACTCTGCCAAATGACCCACTAACTCTAAGTGGTACCACTGTGTACCGGTAAGCTCCTAAATTAAAGGATTTTCTTTTATATTACTGCAAACACTGCATGTGAGTCCCTTCTATTCAATCAAACAGGTTATTTCAACATACAGAATAAATACAGTGCAAATCAAAAATTTTTTCCTTTTTTTCCGATCTAACTTTGTTGTGGCTTTTGCTCCGGGCCGGCAGATTTTTACATTTAAACCACAAGTTATTCTGATGGTGCCTCTGATTAAGTCTGTCTGCTGAGGAAACAACATTATACACGCACTTCGTTCATGGTGAATATGGCCAAGTGGTTTACACAAATACTCACATATTTAACTTAAGAGATTAACAGTCCTTCCATGGATCCTTTCAAAGCCATTTGAAGCCTAGAGGAACTTCTCTTTTTTAAAATGTTAATCTATAAAAACACTGATTTAATACTGAGAACACTGCATAAAATTCCATATTTTGCAGTCATAAAAGACCTAAGGATTCAATAATGTGCACATAGTTCAAAAACATAAATGCTGTGACATCAATTTCTGAAATTTCATAAGCTACTCACAGAACTAAAAACAAGCACAACTCTAACCTGTGTCGGTGAGATCAATCTGTGGTCCAAGAGCTGCTGGTAGAACCCAGCTTGGTGTCTCAGTTGTGCCTCCTCTGCTGCTTCTCCATTCCCATCTCCTCACTCTCTGTCTCCCTCTGCCTTTGCTCTCATTGAGATTAATGGCCTGCACGCTATGCTATGGCACCAGCAAAAACTGTCAACTGGAAGAGAACAGTGGAGGGTGGTCCATATAGAGAACGAGAGGGGCTGATGGTGTGGTTTTGCCTGTAGTCTGAGCAGAGGCTTGGCCCTGCCTTCCTCCTCTGATGTCAGTTTGAGAAGTAAGACTCCTCCTAATATAAAGTTTCACCACAAGTGATGAATCCAGTTGGCTGCCAGTCAGTGACTAGTGAACTACTAGTCTTCCTGTCATCTTTTAAATCCTAATAAGATCTTGTTTACGGGGTTAGTCTGTCTCCTACACACGCAACACATCAGTCAGGCTTATAAGTTGATGGCCTTTTTCTTTCTCCCTCTCACTCACACATTCATCTGTCAGTTTCATTCACTTAACTACTTCTCACACTGCACACAAATCTGTTTCCTATCAGCACGAATCTAATGACTGAGTGATTCTGGCGATCCAGTAGCTCTAACATAAGAATAGGAGGTCTGTTTTTGGATGTGAGCGTTTCTCTTGTGTTTACTCCCCATATGGGATGTGTGTTTCTCTAGCGGCAATCCAAGAGCTATTGGCAGCTGTGCTTATTTGGTTATGAGGATAATATGCACAGGCAGGCTTTGCAGTCAAAAAAAAGAATGCCCCTCTGCTAAATGTTTTGGACTGGGGAGGAAGCACAGGCTTTGAAGCATGGGGATTCTCTGTGTAGGGAGGCATACTTCAGCGTGTGGGAGGACAGTTTTGCTTCTGAGCAATCAAGACAGGATTCATATTGTAGAAATGTGTGTATGAACGCGTTTCAGTGTGTGGGTGCTCGTGTATGACGCACACACATGTGAGGGTATGTATTTGCTTATGCGTGATTGACAGAGTGTGTCTCACCGTGGTGGGTTATTTATAATAAGGGCCTCCAACTGAAAAATTACAGCAAATAAGAATTTTTAAAAAGTTTATTTTTAAAAACATTTTTTAAATACAGTTCTGTGAAAAGGACTAGCATTTATGTTTAATTTGTAAATCTTTAATTTCCAAATAAGTTGTTTTCTTTTTTTTGGTAATGCCAGAGTTCTGAGCAGGTATGTACAGCATCATCTGCCAAAATAACACAACAGATGGTTAGAAATGTTAGATTATCTGTCTGTGAGGATAAATGATCTGTAGTAGTATTTTCTGTGAAGTGTTTTTTGTGAGTAAATCAAAAATCTGTGATAAGACTAATGGATAAGAACAGAACTGATATTCTAAATTTGCTCATAAGTTTGAAATCATTTGTCAATAAGCAAAACATTTACCTGTAAAATGTCATCTTTAAGTTACAGTTGAAGCAAGAGTGACCTCAGAATTTAAAAATATACAGTGTGTAAACACCACCATGTATATACACACACACACACATACATACATACTTCGTTCTTGCAGGAAAACGTTCCTTAGAATTTCCCTCTTCCTCTGAGGTTTGGTCCTTTGTATTTATGGATAATTTATGTGTTTGAAACTTCACGTTTGACTTCAGAAGTAAAGCTGTCACTCTGGTTAAACATGAAATCCACCTCTCACTGTGAGCCCCTCCTTGTGGCTGAATCACTTTACTACCACCCAGTTCCACCTTTGCAGATGCTGTTTTTGTATTTGAAGGTGCATGAATGCAGAAACACAGCAAAAAGCAGTGAAAAAAGTACACAGACAGATTGAAGAAAACAATAACAAAAAAGATACAAACAAAAAGACAGCATTTTATAATTATATGTACCATATAATATTTATTCAATAAGTTAATAATTTTTTGTACTTTTAATTCTCTTGCTGTGGAATGTGACACCAAACACACAACAGGACAAAGTGTGAAGACAAAGCACTGACAGAAACAAAACAAAAGAAAAAAAATCAGCAAAACTAGTAGTAATTGGTGTGTGTGTTGCATGTGCAAGGATACTGTAGATAGATAGATAGATCTGTTTTGTATCTATCCAGTCAAAGTTCCACCTGCACTACTTTCAAGGACACTCCTCTAAGCTTGTAATTAATCTCCCGCAATCACATACAGAGTCAAGCCCTTGGTGACGTTACGTGGACTGACCAATCACAAGCCGGACAGTGACAGTTGACACTTAAGGTTGACGTCCGACGATAAACTTTAGCAGCTTTAATCAAAACAGAGAAACATTTGATTATTCGCAGTTCGTTTAAACGGAAGAATCTGATACATAATCATAGTAATAATGATTTAAAAAGTAGCTGAACGACGTACTTCTGTTACTTTTTATTTTTCCTGTGGACTTTCAGGCATGGTGAGTTTGACCCCATTTCCCTTCGATGTATTGTCGCAAGGGTTACATTTTCGTGCACCTCAACTCTGTCACAAACAGTCGGTTGTGTTCCGCGTTAAAGGAGCAGTTCCTTTTGTCCACTTTGCCCTCCAGAAACCGGCGGGGCGTAGGTGACGAGGGGCGAGGGTTTGCTCGTGAGCGGAGCCGCGGCTGTTGCGGATAAAATTAGACTTAACGTTAGAGATCCTGTGTCACTGTAGATCTGTTTGAGGCCTGAGGAAGAACATGCAGACAACTGGAGGGTCTGTGTGTACTTGATAAATGTTTTAAATGTAATCAGAATTAAAAAAAAAAAAAAACTCTTTAAAAAGACATTTATGTCACAGAATTATGAATGATGGCATATAATAAAACTATCATGATTGTATTTTGGTCGAATCACAAATCACATTTTTCTTCTAATTTTAGTAAAGTGAGCCTTTTTTGAACTGAGCTGCACATGTGCATATACTTCCTCTATGATATGTGATTATAGTGATACATGGTGATGTTATTGCAGGATGCTGAGGGCCCCTCGACGCTTTGTGACCTCTGCTTGGCTCAGGTGTGTCGGAGCTTGAACTCTCTGTGCAGCATGCGAGCAGACGGCTCCATGAGCCTCATCTGGGCCCCGCTCTTCCCGCAGGAGATGGCTGACCAGCTACTGAATCACATGGCAGCTAAAGGTAGGTCAGAAACTGAAACGGCTCCACAAACATCAGTTTCCTGCTGCTACTGAGTGGTAGCAGTTGTTTGGCAAATTAGAGGAAAGAAAACTTATTCCAAGGCCTTAAAGAAGTCAAGGTGAACTCATTCAGTAGTTCACAGTTTGCATGACTGCAAGAGTAGGAAAAGTCTACTCCACAAACATAAGTATGTCTAAACTGATGCTTCTTTTTTTCTACAATGTCCCTCTGTTTGCTTCTCCCTGCAAGAGATACTGAATGACACAAGTGTTGGGATTTTCCGAAACTGCAAAGAACTTCGCCTGCGCCGAGCCTCTATCCAGAGCTGTCGGGTGTCTGCAGAAGCTTTCCGCTTGGCCCTCTGCCCTCACCGGCTCCTGGAGCTAGATGCCTCCTGGGTCGTTGGGGGTCTAACTGGGGCTGACGTTGTCTCAGGTTTGGCCTCCAACGCAGAGTGCAGATCCAGCCTGCAGAGGTTGTCCCTCAGTGGTTTACGTCTGGACTGGGAGTCTCTGGAGGCAAATGGTGGGGTCCGTGTTGGCTTCAGCTCCTTGCGGGGCCTTAGAACACTAAACCTTGCCAACACAGACCTAAATGATGCTATCCTTGAGGATATCTGCACTCTACCTCACCTGGAGTCTCTGGATATTTCTTGCAGTGCTATTTCAAACTTTACTGCCCTTCTCACGTGCAAAAACACTCTGAGATCTTTAATTGCCCACAGACTGCGGCAGCTGGATATGTCCCCTGCTCAGTTGCTCTCTGTCTTTAGCCATCTTCATGCTCTCAAGCATCTGGACTTTTCAGGTGACCATTTAGCTGTGGACAGTGATGGAAGAGATGGAGATGAGACAGCACGGCAGCTTCTGGAGGGGAGTCCCCAGGTCCTCCCTTTATTAGTTTCTTTAGATATCTCTGGGCGGAAGAGAATCAGTGAAGCTGCACTCAGAACCTTTGTGGAGTCCAGAAGTGGACTGGTCTTCTTGGGCCTGCTAGCCACTGGTGTTAGCTCCTGTGACTTCCTTTCTACACAGAAAAACCTAAAAGTAAGTATTACTACCCAGGGAATTCAGTGGTAGAAATATGAGCTCGATTATTGCGCAAGCTTCTCATTTATCTCTGACTTGAGGCTGTCTTTGTACACTTTCTGAATGTACTCACTGCATTTCCTGTCTCTGTGAAGCTTCTGATCTGCTGTATTTGTGTTCAGGTAACAGGAGAGGCTGATGAGAACCAGGTGTGTGAGGCACTCAGAAGGTACAGAGACCGTGAGTGTTTCATACGAGTGGCCCTCACCCATCTCTACAGTCTAACCATCGATACTGACAAACCACAGCCAGATGTGCTGAAGGTGTTGTGGTCTGGTTTTTACACTGACTGCATTACTATGCAACACATCTTAACTAGAACTACAGGATAATTTGTTGGTTGTTGTTGGTCAGAAAATATATATATCAAATTTTTTTTCCAGAAATTGTTTGTTCCCTGCTATTTTAAACCACTTTACCAGTTTTACAGCTTTAACTTCCAGTACCCTGATGTTTTAATTACTATACTTAGATGCTATAGAAGAGGTTATGAGGCAGTTTCAATTACAGCCTTAATGATAGATGGTACAGTCCAACTGTACAGCTGGATTGGTGGGTAGTTTTTAGCAGTGAGAAACAGAGCTGAGAGTTGAACAAGGCCACATACAAACTGGATATTAGTCGCAAATCATTAATAACTCTGAAGCACGTTAGTGTTTACACATGTTTGTGTAATGCAGTGAACCCCAGGGAGTATTTCTGCAAGATTCTGGAAGTACATGGAAAGGTTAACACAACTGTTATACAATGAATAAAAAAAAGATTAGGTGGACCTGGACAAGTTTGAGCAGAAAAATTTACTAACAGAAACCAGAAGAAATTATCAGCCAAAAGAAATCTAAAAATGATTTAAATTTAGTTAATGTAACTAAATGCTCAATATAGCATTTTAAAATTATGTTAAAATGACATTTTTTGATAAACCAAAGCGATAAAGAGCTGGAATATGAGAGCCAGCCAAAATTATGAGTAAAAAGTTGTAAAATATTTTGATAAAATGTAACAGTTAAAGTATGAGCTAACATTATGAATTAAAAGTTGAAATGGTAAGATAAAACCATGAATAAACAGTTGAATTAAATAAATTAGCTATATAAAATTATGAATGCAAAGTTGTAAAATATTAAAATATGACTAGTAGTTTTATTGCTAGCTTATAGTGTAGCTAGTAGCTATTCCTATTAGCTACCTGTTCATAATTTTAGAGCTAGCTAAAGTTGTGAATTAAGAGTCATAAAATATTTTTGATAAAATGTAACAAAGTATAAGCTAAAATTGTGAATTAAAAATTAAAAGTATGGATAAACAATCAATCTTGATAGCTAACAGTTAGCAAACACTGTTAGCAAATGAAATTGTTAGCTAAACATGTGTCATTGAAATGAATAGCTGTTAAATTGAGTAGAAGCTCAGAGTAGTGGTGCATGGATGACGTGAGCTTATAGTTATGGATGCTTGAAACAATTATTAGTTGATTACAGTTGAGAAATAAGCTGAAAGGCATCAAGATTCAGTTGAAAATAAGATCAGTTGAACATAAAATGGTACTTTTTTAGGATCTTTTTTTTTTTTTTTTTCTTCAGTTCATCTGACAGTGCTGTGAGTGTATTTCAGATGGAAAAAGGTTGGGAACCACTAATATATGGATGTCTTGTTATCCTATAGCTGGTGGTGAGTGGGATGCAGAGCCACCCCACCTCCCTGCATGTCCACCTGGTGGCCACAGCGTGTGTGTTCAACCTGACCACTCAGGACCTGGCAGAGGCCATGCCCATCAGCTTGCTCAGCTCCACTGTCACCCAACTTTTGCACACCATGAAGAAATTCCCCAACCACCAGCAGGTCAGGGGTATGCTCAGTGGCTCAAAGGGCTTTCACACAGGATATGGCATGTGTTCCACTCAACACTGGCTTCACCACCCTGGTGAAGAGAGAGGTCAGAGAATATTAGGTATTTTAGGAGTTTTAAAAACAAGAAGCACCCTGACTGTTAAAACATACACCAGGCACCTCTATTTGGATGAAAACCTGTGTATGTGTGTTTGTTCCATAATTCAGACTCATGATATCAACTTTTCCTCATTTTGCCTTCCCTGCCTGGTGCCAGGTGAATGCCTCATTTCTACTAGGTAAGCGTGCATCGCAGCAGGCATGGGCCAAAGCTGAAACATGTTGAGCTTTGACCCCCGAGAGCTCCTGACCTTTGCATTGTGGTGAACTTGGGTTTTATTTGGCGCAGCAGCAGAGTGTCACTGTGTGGTGCAAGCCATTGAAGATAATGAATGCACTGAAATCCATTATTTCAGATAATGGATTTCAGTGCATGGCCCATCCGTTGTGAAAGCACCTTCAGATTTTAGAATTATGATGATATCATGCAGCAAAAGGTGCTACAGAATGGTTTTGTTCTAGGTGAGCTGTCATTCACCAGCTTAATTCCTGACATGTTTAAACAGTGTTTGCAGTTGCTCTATAACACTGCATACACGCACTTTTCTTAAATTCATGGTGTGTTACCGTCTCTCCAGGTGCAAAAGAACTGTCTGCTGGCCCTCTGCAGCGACTACATCCTTCAGGAGGTTCCTTTTGACAAGTTAGTACTTTCCGTCAGTCGTAATATGACTTCTGAGTCCACTGGTCTGGCGGTAGCCAAAATAATCAGTGTGCTCATAGAGTGGCACTATAGTGTTTTTCCATCAGATTGGAATCCAGCTGAATTGTGTTTTGTCCTGAAATGTAACTGCCAAGAGAAATAGTTCTTCCAGATGTTAAAACGAAGAACTGACCTTTTCCCAAGGTTTTTCTGTGCATCACTGGTATATTTTTGTAATACTGTGTTCCTTATATCCATACTGTGATCATGCTTTAGGTATTTAGCAGCAATGCTGGTGATTGACTGGCTGAGCAGCCACGAGGATCCGACCCTACAGAGGATGGCTGTGGCTGTCATCTCCATTCTGGTGGCCAAGGTCAAGACTTTTCTCACTCGCTGTGCATTAGTGCATTGCTGGAAAATAGTGCGGCACCTTTTAATCCTACCTGTTGAGAGCTAACCCTGTGACACTTGTCTCAACAGGTGGCTTTATGCTTTCATTTAGTCCAGTTAAATGTGGACAGTTTTTCTGTGGGATAAAAGTGCCCTCTAGTTCTAGATTGACATTTAGAAGAATGGATAAAACTCAAAAGAAGCACTTATCTATTTGTTTTATGTGCAGTTGTCCACAGAGGAGATGGCACAGTTCAGCAAGGATATCTTTATAATGAAGGTACATTAATGCTCTCTGGGTACCAGCTTAGCATGGGTTTATTTCTAATTCTCTCCCTCTGTTTTCCTCTCTCTCACCATCTTTCTCACCTGTCCATTTTCCATTACTTAATGCATACACCCCTCTACTTGATGTCCGTGTCATTCAATCACTTAATGCACTCCACTCAGTTTGCTCTTACTCTACTTTCAGTCACCTCTTCTTGTCCAGGTAATCAGGCTGCTCTCCACACTTAGTTATCTTCTTTTGTTCTATGTCTAAAGCCACGTGTTAGTATGTGAATCATTTTCTCCAGTTAATCCATTTCCTGCTATGTTTACAATATTTCTCCTATTATTTATTTTACAAAAAAATATATCATTTCTCATTTTCTCTCTCTTCCTGTGTCATTTTTCTCATCTTGTTGTCTGTTTCTAACAGCAGCTGCTGGCTATTGTGCAGCAGAAAGCCATGGTTGGAGTGGTCGACTCCACTCTGAAGTTTGCCCTGAGTGCTCTGTGGAACCTGACGGATGAGATGCCAGTAGCAGCACGCAATTTCATAGAGTGCCAGGGATTGGAGCTGTACGAGGAGGTTCTGGAGGTAGAGGAGACCAGAAAATACAAAGATAGATGCAGTGATACAAAAAAGAACCCTCACAGAGAGGCGTTAACATAAGAGTATATGTCCTCTCACGCTGTTCCTTTTGCATTGCAGTCCTACTGCACTGAACCTTCTATTCAGCACAAAGTTCTTGGCCTCCTGGTGGGTACTGTATATACTGTACTTATAAATGAAATCATCTGTAGGCAATCCCAGTCATACACAAAGCAGTTCCTGTATAATGCTTGCCCTTTATGTCTCTATGCCATAGTGTATTTTTGCAGTCACTGCTATAATTTGTCTCCCTGTATTGCAGAACAACATTGCTGAGGTGGAGGAGCTGCAGGCTGATCTGATGGAGGAGGACCTTTTGGAGCACATCCTCAGTCTCCTGCAGGACCCCCAGGTGGATGTCGAGGTTCGTTACTTCGCAGGGGGGATACTGGCGCACCTTGCCTCCAGACCAGAGGCCTGGACCCTGGAGGATGAGCTCCGCAGCACTGTACTGAAGCAGCTGGTGTGTGTGTGTGTGTGTGTGTGTGTGTTTTGGATGCTGCATTTCATGTAAAATCCACACTTGGCTTCTTTCAGTATGTCTTTCTTTCATGCAGCATGACTCCATAATGACGTGGACCCATCTCGAGAGAGAAATGGTGTCTTACAGGTGAGAGGAAAGCAAAGACAGAACAGAATGAGTTATTTTTAATGAAATTTGCCAATTGAAGTCTGCCCAGTTTAACATCAGATGTGAGCTACATGTTGCTTAACACTTTATTTAAAGAGTTTCCCATTAATTAGGTTATACAGGTTAAATTCTCTTTGCATCACTCAGCAGTTGCAGTTTTTGGCTGATTTATTAAGTGTAATACAGGTCTGATCTTAAACTCCTTGGACATTTACTTGAACTGTTTTTATCCTAAATGTGATTCAGAATCATTTTTTGTAGCACATACTCTGGATTGCATCTGGCGCAAACAAAAACGAGGTTACTTAATGATGATCATATTACAGGTCGTTCCGTCCATTTTGCCCTCTGCTTCAGCCTTGTCAGCCCACGGGTGTGCAGCTGTGGGCAGTCTGGGCCATACATCTGGTCTGCACTCAAAACAGTAAGACACACAATCACAGCTGTAGAGATCCAAGGGTTGTTACACTATCAGGGTGATGAGTTGATATAAAAAAATTGTTTTACTTATGCAAAAATATCATATTTTATAGGCTATTTGGTTTTTTAATAGTCAGGTGGTGTTGGGACTTGAGCTCTATCCCTCTTTCATCTTTTTATCGCTTCCTCTCTCCTCAATGCTTCCAGCTTCACACTACAGCAGCATGCTGGAGAAGGAAGGCCTGACTGAACTTCTGAAAGCTTTGGCTGCACATCCCAGCACACACAGTGACATTAAAGGACTAGCAGGCAGCATCTTGAGTATGGTAGAGCGACATCAGATTCATGCGGGAGCATTCAACAATCAGACAGCACCTCAAAGCTCTTGACAGAAGTTTAAAAAAAAAAAGGATTTTATTTGATTTTCTATCTTTGAGCTGTGTCTGAAATATGCTAGATATATGGTTGCACATAAAGCAGATGCAGTATTAAGGTGCAGAGACTTGATGCTAACCCTCTATATTAATGTTTAATCAAATAAACTACATAGTGCATATATATATATATATAATATATATAATATGGAGAGTATAACTGCTTAATGTGAAAAGTTATTTGTGTTATCTGTGTTTTAAATTGTTGACATATATTGAGTTGTTGTTTACAGAAAGTAGTAAATGCTCTACTTAATATCTGCACTGTTTTCAGTCAAAATTGATACCGGATTTAACAGCATATAATAATCTTGATAAAATAAACTGTAACTAAAGACTGAAGATTGACTAAAAGTTTTGATTCCCAAACCTGTCACTGGGGGGTGCTTTAGTACTGTAGTTTAGGGGCTGTTTTGGCCTTAAGATGGATTTGTGTAAAATATTTAGGCATTAGATGTATGGATTCCAGGTCATATGTAATGAGTGTCTAGATACCAGGAGTCTAAATCTGCTGTTTTTCTGTCCTCTCCCTGTGTTTCTTCTCACTCTCACTTGCTCCCTCTCCATGTCTCTTTCTCTTCCTCCCTGCTATCCTCGATGCTGAATTCATTATGTTTTATGTAATACAGCTGGAAGACAGAACTGCTTGTAGGCATCTAGAGTGTCTATTATAAATTGTGCTATTAATAATTTCTTTTGAAAAGTGAATTTAAAAAGCTCGTGAATATTTGACTTGTACCAGACTGCTCAACTTTAAAGTGTCAGCTTGCCTTGATTCACTGATTCACCTGTTTTTTTTTTTTTTTTCTTAAAAAAAACCAAACAACCCTGCAGGATTTATTAAACAGAATATCTTGTAAATCAGGCAGTACCTTACCCGTAGTAGATTATGCGGTATGCTTGAAAACAGGAACAAAATCTGATCCAGGGACAGCATTTAACAGAGACACACTTTCTAAACTTTAACATCACAGTGACAGTCCTGTGGGATTAAAAGTTAAAGGGCTTACAGCGAGCATGGTGTGAAGTTCAAGCCATGAGAAGGGTGGAAAACCGGCACTTCTTTCCAGGGTTTTTATTACAGTTGTGCTGGAACTTAACTTTGCACTGGTGTAATATGTCTACACAGGAGAGAGAGCGTGTGATGAGGTAAAGCAAAGGGAGTGAACTGAGCTGAAGGACAATGGTGGTGTGCACTGTTGCAGGTCTAAAGTTTCTTTCTGTGGCTTAAAGAGCCTATCAATATTTAAGTGATGTGGGAAAGAAACAGACAGACGATATCAAACAGACCAAAGCAGGGGAAATAAAAAAGAAAAAAAAAAATCATATAACCCTATATTTAATTGAAAACATTATAAATGTTAACATTTCATTTAAAACAAATATATGCTCATTTAATATGTGAATATGTGAGTTTTTATGTGAAAGAAGGAATCTAACAGCATGCGTTATGTTCATGTCTCACTATGTGTACTCACTGTACAAGAGTCTGAAAACTGCTTTCAAAACCATGAGATTAGTGTTCAAAAATCATGACGTGATGGTAAAAGCACTAGGACTGAGATTTCTCTTTTAAAACGACCATAAGGACAAAGTCTAAAGCCATCACATGGCTCATCACTTCAGTGACTGTTCAAATATGTGTCTTTTTAAAATTTGCATGGCAAACAGAAGCCATGAGGTTGCAACCAGAAACAATAACTGTAACCCATTCAGCCATAAACTAGGACTGTTTTTAATTGGTGACACAGCTCCAGTCTGGCAGTGCAGAGCAGAACATCCACTTGTGAATATGAATAGTTTTGCCAAATCATGAGTAACTGATATTTAAAAAAAGTAAAATAAAAAAGGCCCATGTAGTGTAGTCCTTGGTCCTCCTACTTTTATAATCAAATTCACTAGATCATAAAATCAACACATCCTGTCCTGGAAAATCCTGTTCCTGGATCAGAGTGTATATCATTGTTAAAACTCAATCGTTTGTCTGTTGTTGTTGGTTTTTTTGTTTGTTTTGAAAGTTGCAGCCATCAAATACGTGAAACTCAAACTGTTTAGCAATATTGTGCTTGGAGATTTGTGTTGGATCAAATATGGTTGCAGTGGATTTTTAGAATCAGTGTTGGCATTGTTACGAGGCTGCATTTCACTCTGTATTTAAGTTGGTTAGTTTTAGTTTTATTAGGTGAAAGTTAAAAAAAAAAAAAAAGTGTTTTCTTTTTTGTGTGTTTTATTTTTACATCTTATTCTGGTCTGGTGATGGGGATGTGTTGGGTTTCACAACTGTCCCACGTGTCTCCGGAGAGCCCAAGACTTCAGTTTGGTGTCAGATCTGTTATTGATTTAACTTAAAGATGATTAGCTGCTTATTGTGATTACACATTAAAGCCGTTTTCAATTGGAATTACTGGAACGAAGCATTGTTGGGGATGCCAACCTTTTTCCTTTGCCCTCACTTGACCCCTGAGACTTCTGCCCGGTATCTCTCCACTGCTTCCACTTCCAGCCTCACATAATCTGCACTCAGCCATGTTCCTGCCCTTAAATGTCTTGTGCAAAGGTCTCCAAGCAGTATTTTAAATGGTGAAAATGGAAAAAACACACACATACAGTACAAGTAAATCTGAAGGTCACAAAAAAAAATTTAATTTGCAGCAAATATAAAATTTGCAGGACTGTGTGAAAGCTAGAAGTGGTTTGTGTACAGTATATGACATACTTTTTAATAGTTTTTTGTATAACGCTAAGCTAACCTGTTGCTGGTATTTACCAGCCGGTACTGATATTCATCTACCTCTCAGCAAGAAAGTATTCTGTTTAGAGAAAAACAGAAGGATGGGGCCTGGCAAAAAGCTAGAAATAGGCACGTCTATAGGGAAAATGACAGGTGCAGAAATTGGCCATGTGGTCAAAAATATCTTATGAGATAAATAAAGCAAGGGAGGGATAAAGAGACATGCAAGAGATAAGAGGAATAGAGCCAGTCAAATGAAAATTAAAGTCCTCTTCATGCTTAACAGTTGCTTGTGCAAAAAATACTGCAGACCAGTTTGCAGAGTGCCTGTCTCAGTCTGAAATACCATTGTGCTGCTTTTGAGTTGGAGCTTAGTGTGAGTAAGCATCTCGTTATCTCACTTATGCAGCCAGCTCCATTGGATTAAAACAACTGTGAACTGGTCCGGGTGCCTAGAATGCACTAATGTAAAATGCAACACATCTCCAGCTGTGCGTGTGTGTGTGTGTGTGTGTGTGTGTGTGTGTGTGTGTGTGTGTGTGTGTGCACGCGTGTGCCTGTTCACATGTGTGCAGCAGTCTCCACAGTGCACATGTGCCTATTGGCTTTACAGGTTTTTTTGACTTAGAAGCTAATTGGACACCGACTAGCCTTCTACACCCACAGAGCAAGAGAGGAAGAAAACACATTCAAAGAGAAGAAGAGGAGGAGAGGAGACGTCTAACAAGACAAAACAAAAGGAAAAAAAAAACAAAAACCACTTCTCCAGGCAGAACTGTGATGCACAAAAGGACACACCATCTCCTCTCAAATGACCTTTTATTGCTGGGGAAGGATACAGAGTTGGCAGGCCTCTGAGCCTGTGTGGAAATACAGTGTGTAACAGCAGTAGGACCATCCTCTTCTTTGCCAAGTGGAGGCAGGGGTTTACTCTTTACCATCAATCAATAGCCGCTTTCCCAGGGGAGGGCTAAGTAGAGCCTGTCAATATCATCTCCAATAGAAAATATATTGTATATAACAGAAAAATCCTCCCAAAAAATTACACTATTTTGCAATGAATCCCAGCCAACAAATAATTTGTATTGATAATGTACTGAGATCACAATGGAGAAAATGGGGGAGCCAGACTAGTGAAAAACAGGTATTTTGCAGATCCCTTGCTCCTTGTTTCATTGTCATCAGAAATTAAGTTAAATGACAAAATATCAAAGCAAAAATATCAAAGCAAAATGGGAGTATAAAACAAGAGCACTCCACTGCATGTTTACAAATGTAAGCAAAAGAAATACATTTGACTTAATATAAGTTGTAGCATTTTCTTTACAGGCCCAGAGCATGTCCTAGATTAGCACAGTTATATGGGAGGTTGTATTCAGATGACATTAATCGCCCATATGCAGCAGTGATTAATGATGAAAGTCTCACGCAACAACTGAAACACTGACACCAGATTTCCACCCTTCCATGGAAATATTTCCCTCATCCCCAAGTTTAGCGTGTCATTCCACTGTTCCATAACTAAAGAATTATTTTCCTATTTTATCTGCGTGTGTGCATGACTGTATGTAAGTGAGCATGTTTATAAGTAGATGTGTCAGAGGGCTATTACGGTCAGTTAGAGCCAGTCTTACTTGATGCCACATCTCCCGTCTGCAGGCATTTTACATTGGCCTGTTTGCCTACAGCTCAGTGGTTGCACACAATGCTGCAAAAATGTGAGCAGGAAACAGGGCTGCGGGAGCTTCTGCGTCCAGTAGCTGTATGCATTTCCTTGTCTATTCACTGAATTGGCTCGCAGTCACAGCTGTAATGTGACCATATCCAGTTGGGCGCATCTCTGTCCTGGAGCACATCCTGACCACTACTTCAGCTTGGCTTTTGAATGCTGGGATACGAACATAAAAACAAGCATCTACTGGCCAGCATTACAGTTGCCTTAAATACTGCAATATTTCAAAGCCACAGTTCAGCATTCTGGGAAACATTGTCTCGCTATTTGCTGTTTTGCCAGTGGTTAGATGAGAAGATTGTTGCCACTTGTGTTTGTATGCTAATGTGATGCTACAGCCAGTTGTCCCTGAGCCCAAGCCACCAAGTGAATGTTATATTTTTGATTAAAGGAGCATTGCACACTTATTTTACACCAAAATAGCAGCTTTTAAACCCTTTGATGGTCCTTGAATAAGGAGAATCGCTTCTCTTACACTTTGAATGCCTGTTCTGGTACAACTTTAGTTACAACAGTGCCAGTTGGTGTGTACCCCTCACATACTGGCTTGTGTTGTGATGCTGTTTCTGCATAAAAGCCCAGCAGAATTTAATGCACCAGGATCCTGTAATTACCATATTTGGCAACAGAGGCCAAATATGTTTAGCAAAAGTTACATAGTGTTGCTTTAATCTGAAAAAAGAAACACTGCATGATATCCAAAACGTTGTTGTCGTATCAAAGATAAGTAATTAACTGATCTAGCCCTTTTTGAACCCACTTGAATTTTTTAGCTTTATTTTATGCCAGTTTAGTTTCCTTCCAAGAGCTGGGCTATTTGTTTTCCTCTATTTTTATACTATGCTAATGAGCTGCTGGCTTTTCATCAGATAGACAACGGAAAGCTATCTACCTATTTTACTATCAGAAAGAAAGAAAATTATAACAATTATGTTTGTGATGTAAAATGACACTGTTGTGCTCACTGTCAGTACCAAAGTGTTAATAAGAGTTGTTCTACCCTGAGGAGAACAAATGCTTTTGTCTCTGTGTGCTTAAGCACATTCATACATGCACCTAAATATGGGTTGACTGTAAAGCATGGGGGGGTGCAGAATGTTCCATTTCACTTCATCCACTTAAATATAATTGAAATTCAGCTTATTCACCTGCTGTGCAATAGACGGCTATTTTCTTTCAAAACCTCACCTTGTGTGAGCGAACAGCAGCTGCAGCATGTACGTTTGCATTAGGAAAGGGAGATGTGGGTTTTCCTTGTCATTTCATGTGTGTCACTATGCTGACATGAATTGGGGCAACCAGCTATCCTATTTCCAGTCTGCACCCTCACCCTTGCCTGTGGCATCACATGGCCTAATCACTAAGCTGCAGCGGAATCTAACAGTCTCACAGTCAAAATAATTGAGTTTATGCATGTATGAATATATAAGAGTTTAGCACGCAGACCTGACTAGACATGCACATTATGTAACGCATTACTGACAGAACCCATGCAAATATTACACCCAAAGCCGTGGAAGCACTCAGGAGCGGAGGGTTGAAATGTTCGCAGGCATCTGCTTAAGTAGGCAGCTTACAAGTTCCATTATGTTTTGATTGGTACATGCATAGTTATATATATACTAGTATGAGTCAGGCTATATATATATATATATATATATATATATATATATATATATTTATATAAAGGGAAAACAAGCAACAAAAAAATAAAATCTTTTCTGGGTGTCATATATGTGGTTTTACTTGCTCTCTTCTTTTACTAACACCAAATTTATGCAAAGAGTGCAACAGGGAACCCTTCATGTTTTTACAGCGAACACTGCCTGCTGTAACAAAGGTCCTATAACAGTGAAAAATACAATCCCTGTGACACCGCCACTCAAGCATCCATAAATAACATGTTAATACTGAATGTTCTGCTATTATTATGCTTTCATTTCATCAGATAAAACACTACTGTTGTTTTTTTGTTGGTTTTTTTTTTTGCTTTTTTCCTTTTTGGGCCAATCCCAACAATGTGTGACTGCAGGTGCCAGTAAATGTGTGAAAAAAGGTTTCTCACTAGTAGCTGCAGATCGCATTACAGGTATGCATCAGATCGTCCAAATTCCAGCTCATAAAAACGGCTTTGCTTTCACATCTTTTAGTGCACAAATTCTGCCGTGTCAGGCTGACTTTGACTTTACCAGAGCACCAAAGCTAGCAGGTAGATGTAATTCAGATTTTTATTTATTTATTTATTGTTAAACTGTCATCCATGAAATCTTTTTTTCTACTTTGAGATGTCATACATGTTAGAGCGACTTAAACGTGGATACAGCCAAACATCTGACTCTAAACACTGAAGAACTGCAGAACTGGGAAATGCAGCCGGTCTGATCCTTTTCATGTCCCTCAGAAACTTTTATTTTTGTCTTTTATAATTGAATCATTCTGGGACATAGCTGGTTGTACAGAAACAGGACACATACAGATGGGCAGCCTGATTTCTCTGTTCAAACAAGGATTTTTCCCCCCTCCTGATTATTTCTAAATTAATATTCATGTCAGGGTCAATGGAGTGCAATACCAGATAACTATTAAAAATATGTAAGGATTGTGACATGGCAAATTGGAACATATTGAAATCTGAAGCACATCAAATGTTCATTTTGGCCTTAAATAATTCTGTGGTTTTTTTGTTTTTGTTTTTTTTGTTTTTTTTTTGTGGGGGGGGGTTCTGGCAGGATTTGCTGTCTTATTAGCAATAAATAGTATTAAAAAATTAATTCACTTACCAACTAATTAAAATAATGAAATGATCACAAATAGGATATTTTGTGTGTTACAGTAAACCCTATTTCATTCTTTAATGAACATATACATACCCTGTAAGGCTTTCTGGTGCATTAACAGTGCATGCAGAAGTAGATAGGACACTGCACTCAAACCCAACAGAGAGAGGCTGAAGTAAAAATCTCCTGTTTACTTGCCATCCAGTGGGGCCCACTGCCAAAACAGATCTCAGCAGTTGGCACATGTCAGCTCTCTCCACTTCACAAATACTGTCTAACCTCATTACAAATACCTCCACTGTAGTTTATTTCTGGGCTAATAATTGAGGGAAAGATGAACCATCAGTACAAAAACATGCCCCACCGGTGCACAGACTGACACTCTCACTGTGCAAAGTCACACATAGAGCTACATCCTGCACTCTGTTTATTCATATATACAGGCACAAATGCACTCTTTAAAAGGGTCTATATTTTATTCAAAAAAAGATTTTATGGATTTTTTGTAGCAAATGCTTTAAATCAGACATGTAAAAAGGTGGTAACACAAAATTATGGGGTTTTTGTTGTTTTTTTTTTTGAGTGGCAGGCACATTTGTACCTGCTCACCAACTATTAAGCCAGCAGATGGTTAGCCTAGCTTAGTATTAAGTCTGGAAACAGCAAATGTTTTTGTACTCTGATGGTCAGTTTGAGCAAATAGATTTTAATTTGTTTATTCTGTGATTCTAAATTGGCTGTAGGTGTGAATGTGAGCATGAATAGTTGTCTGCCTCCCTCTGCTAGCCCAGCAATAGACTGGCAACCAGTCCAGGGTGTACCCCGCCTCTCACCCTATGATGGATGGATGGATGGATATTTTGATTATGACTTAGATCTAATAGTCAGACTTTAGTTAGATGTCTGAATGAATCCACACATACTATCTTGACTGTCTTAGGTAGGATTCTTTCAATATAGATTCCTGTTATATTTAGACCTATGAATGTATAGGTGTCGGTGCTGAAGGCGCCAGCACTCAGTCTTGCTGCTGCATAGACTGTGTATAAAAGATAGATGCAACTTCTGTTTCTGAAAAATGAAGCTAATGCGAAAGTGCCTTAAACTGGATTCGTTCTAATGGCCAGTAGGGGGCAACTCCTCAGGTTGCAAAAACAAGTTCGGCTGTTTAAAAAATGATTGTAAAACAGCCCTTCAGCTCCCATTATCATTTACCTCATTAATATTTTCATAATGACTGTATGGTCTCAAATGCTAGTTTCAAGTCTTATTGAAGATGGCATTATATTCATTCTGTATATCACAATCTCCACAAAAGAAAAAGGACAATAAAGAAGGACATGCTTCAGTATGAGCTCTGATTTACGAGTGATAAATCATTGCTGTATGAGCGTGCAGTGCCCCTCCATGTCTCAGTCAGATCCAGCACTTCCCTGTCACATCTGGTTTCAGAACACTGAGATGGCGACAGCAAATGTCTGTCTTTTATTAAAAAAAAAGTCTGTGTTGTTAATTTTTCACAGTGGTCAAGATCTCTCTGTGCCCTAAACTGTATTTTTTTCCTAAAAAACAATTCAATATCAGTTTTAACTCTCACCATTATGATTTTTAATCCATCCAGCATGAAGAGAATGAGTTTTATTTTTATGATATCACTACAATGTAGTCTATAGGCCAGTCATTAAAAAGGTGAAGGCCTTTTTGGGGAAAATGCTAATGTGCACTCGTACTGAGCTGCAAATCCTCAAGCAAACGGTCAACATCTTTAATTCTGGTATCCAGTAACTGCAACAAATAACTGCAACAAAGCAACAAGAATATCTTGCGTGAATATTCAGTGAAAAATGTAGCAATAAAAAAGACAAACTGATTTGGAAAAAGAGGGGGGGGGGGGGGGGGGGGGGGGGAAGCAACCACAGTCACAAAAAACACTTTCCCTACTTAATGTTCACAATATCATCAGCAAAGCACAAACTGTAAGCCATGTTTTCTCTCTCTCTGTGTCAGCTGCTGCTACTGGTGTTACTATGGTGCAGGTCGCAGTTCACAGGTAACCTGGGGGTAGCTTACTTTTTAGCTTAAAAATTTTCTTTGCCTTAAAATCAGTCCTTTTATTTTAAACTGATCTAAAATTGTAGACCAATCAAAAATGTCTCTGTGACCATATCCAGCTTTCATGTGGAGTTCATGAAACAGGCCAGCTGAAATGGGTTGTTTGGAGGGGGGTGGGTGGGGGGGGCAAGGGTGGGCGTTTTGTATTCTAACATAAATTAACAAAATATGTAGTCATAAATTTGCATATATAATCTATGTGTTACCCAAGCACTGGGGACCTCCACTACGGCGACCACGACGTGTGTTACAGCACGTGGAAGCCCGCTAAAAATGATAGAAACACATTCTGTACTCCATTCTTTTTCAGATCTGAGCCTTTTATAAGGACCCAGTTTCATTAGACTTCTCAGGCAGTCACGGAAGCTGAAAGGAGGCACTGTGGGAATCCATGGCGAATGGGGTGGGATTTTGTTTTAAACAGTATGTGAGGTTTTTAAATTCCCATTGTCATGGCCGTTCCTGTCGCGGCCTGTCTCATCGCTTTCTTCCTCGTCGTCCATCTCGAGCTGCTCGTCTTTCTTCTTGATGTAGCGCTCATAGAGCACCATGATGACACCCATCAGCCAGGCCGACACTGTGCCAGCGGCAAAGATGACAAAGCCGATGACAACAAAGAAAAGGTAGTCCCAGGAGCCCAGTGTCTGATGACATAATGTCCGCAGCTGGATGCCCACCTCCCCAAGACGACGGCCCTGTGTGTCAGCAGGTGAGCCACACACCGTCTGGCCCTCATCTGTCACACAAAAGCATACCGAGAAGGAACAACGAGGATTAATCATAGGACAGACCAGCATATCAGCATATATATATATATATATATATATATATATATATATATATATATATATATATATATATATATATATATATATATGTTTTTTTTTGGATTGTAAGAAATGAATCTTGAACACTGAAATGCAGGAAAGCAAAGATCCTCTTTTCTTCTTTCCTTTTCTTTCTTTCAAATATCAAAACAAAAGGTTGTTGGTGCAGCAACAACACCATAAACAGATCACAGCTGTCCTGTAGTGGCACCAATAAATCAGGATAAACTGGTTTTAAATCAAGAATTCTCTATAGGATTAAATATTTGTAACTAAATACTCACGTACAGCAGACACACAGTATGTAAAACCTTTCCATCTAATTAGCATATGATTTAAAGGATCCTTTGATGTGTGAGTTGCGACATAATGCAAAGTACTTCAGCAAGGATGAAATAGTACATGTGGCATTAAAAGAGCATCCTTTTGAATAATTCAAGCATGTTAGTTCAATTTGTTTTGCTCAACATTTGTAAATGGCAGCATCCTGAGACGAGGATATCTGCAACTCATTCACATTCACACAGCTAAAAAAAAAAAAAAGCAGCAGAAATAAAAGGCAGAAAAATTGATCAAAACAACGCTGCTGTTTATATCAGAAAACTACAAAGCTTCCTGCCCTCCACAGTAGTCTGCTGTTGGTGCAGCATTACATTAACAATAAAAAATTATGGATGAATTATTCAAATTCCTTTTCCCTGCACGGGATTAGAGAGTGACTTGAGCCTTTGTGTCTGCTTGAAACCAGAGATAAAAAGGGTTCTCATCACCAGGCTGTGGATATGACTGAACTACAGTCCTAAGACCTTGCTGAAATCATATATCCTAACACAATATTGAGTCACTTCTTTTTCAGAAAACTGGATGGACGCACAGTAATTTTAAAGGCCTCAAAGCCAAAGTTAAACACACCACATGATGGTTTTGAGCACTGCAGCAGCTCACAAGAGAGGCACGTTTTTTTTTTCTTTTTTTTTTAGAAAATAACCCTGAAAGCTGGTTGAGTCTTTTGTTACTGTGAGCATAAAAAGTGCAACACAGCAGTCTGCGGCATCTCCATGAGGCCACTGTTTTTAATTGGTTTCTGTGTTTTTTCAGAGCTTTTGTACTAGGAGGAATTCCCACTGGGAGAGATAAAAAGACTTGAAAGTTTCTACACAGGGAAGAGTTTCCAGTAGCCCCATTTTCTCACCAACATCCTTAAAATACACGTTCTCTTTTTGCTATGAAATGTACACTATGGAACTCTAGCACATACAAAACCCTAACAAATACAGAAAAAAGAATATATATATATATATATATATATATATATATATAGGGATTTTCACATCCAAAATGTCAACATTTTATACATTGATACTGCACTGACTGCAGAGTTACCTCACTGCACATACTGCCAATAAATAGTGTTAGTAAATACTACATTGTATTATGTATTGTTTCATAGCTGATGACAGACAGTACATTGTGGTAGTAAAGAAAATATTTTATCTGTAGTACTGTGCAAAAATCTTGAGCCAAAATGGGAAATAGGTGCACATACATGGAAGTACAGTATACAAGTTACGTTTATTCAATGCTTGAAAGCCAGTATTTGGTATGACACCTTTATGCTTCAATAAATCCTCTCACACCCTGAACTCTCTCAGGCAGCTTTCTTGTTATTTCTTTCAGCAGTCTTCAGCAATAGTTCTTCTCCTTCTTGAAGGACATTCAAAGCTCCTCTTTGATGTTGGCTGCCTTTTGTTTCGTTCTCTGTCGAGATGATCCCACACAGCTTCAGTAATGTTGAGATCCGGGCTCTGGGAAAGCCAGTCCATGACAATCTTTTGCTGTTGGACAGATGCCCTCTAATTTGACTCTAGAATACTTTGGTATATAGAGGAGTTCCTGGTAAACTCAAAGACTGCAAGGTGTCCACATCCTGTGACTGCAAAAGAAACTCAAATCATCAGCCCTCCACCACCGTGCTTGACAGTTTTTATGAGGCGCTGCTATATTTGGTTTTCACCAAACCTGGTGTTGCACTTTAAGGTCAAACATCTCCACTATGGTCTTGTCTGTCCAAAGGACATTGTTCCAGAAATCTTGTGGTTTGTTCAGATGCAGCAATGCAAACCTAAGCCATGTTCTTTTAGAGACGAGAGGATTTCTCCTGGAAACCCTTCCAAACAAGCCATACTTGTTCAGTTTTTTCTAACGGTACCATCATGAACTTTAACATTTTAACACGCTAACTGAGGCCTGTAGAATCTGAGATGTAGCTCCTGTGTTTGAGTGGTCTGAACTTGGGATGAATTTGCTGTGATCCACTCCTGGGAAGATTGACAGCTGTCTTGAATATTTTCCGCTTGTGAAAAATCTTTCTTACTGTGTAATGTTGGACTTTAAATTGTTTGGAAATGGCCTTATAACCCGTTCCAGACTGCTGGCTGCAACATCAATTGCTTCTTTAAGGTCACTGCTGATGTCTTCCCTCCTTGGCACCTGAATGATCCGGACCAGCAAACTGCAAAAACTTCTGCTTTTATAGAGGAGCTCACGCTGATGATCACTTAATAAAGTTCATTTCATTATCAGCACCTGGCTGCTACTTAACCTCTTAATTTCTATGGAAGTGGTGAGGGTGTACTTAGTTTTTCACACACTGCTTCTGCATTTTGGCTTAATTTTTGTTAAATAAATAATGACACAGTGTAATAGGTCACGTGTTGTTCTTCAGTTGAGGTTGTATTTATCAAATTTTAAGACCAATTAAGATTATTTTTTTATTATTAAGGTATTACCTAAGATGGATTGGCTGTTTATTTATGTATTACTTTTAGCAATTGTACTTGTTCATCATCATATTTATATATGTCAGATGTATTTCTTACTTTTCGCTCCTTCATCATTTACCCTGCATATTCATTTATTCACACTAATTCACCGCTTTATTAATCACTTCTATCTCATTTTCATATCAACTGCTTAATTATCATTTTGCGTAATTGTTTCAAATGTTCCCACTCAATTACTATCAGCTGTTTCAACCTATTTCACTCGCTCAGTGGGAACACACATAAAAACAGGCTCAGGTTGGTGGGAGGTGTGATTTGACAGAGGGTGACAGGGATCATACTGTTGCTTTCAATCAAATTACTTGACAATTCCATTTCACAGGGTGACTGAAATGTAAGCTTTCCTAATATTTTATTCATTCTATGTTGAAATCTCTGCTCTCACTCTCAGCGAAGCTCTTATGTGGCTCAAAGATCAAAAAATGAGCATGCAGCTGAAGAACACGAGGATGCTCTGCTTCTCTAAGCTTTATAGCAGGGAAAATTCAAAGTGGGCTCTGATCCTCTCAGAGGCTGCTGCTTCTCACTGCTCACACAATATGCTGCTCAATTCCGACACCCCTCCATGCAGACACAAACATGTACAGTGTGCACTCCCTCTTAACATACTGTACATGTATGCGCCTGCAAGAGATTTAAGTTTCCAATCTTCTGAGTCTGCTACCGGTTGTGGATGTACGTGTGTGTGTGTGTGTGTGGGGGGGGGGGGGGGGGGGGGGGGGGGAGATGACAGCTAGGAAGGAAACCCTTATGGCTTCACCCCCAATACCCCTAAAGGGTCTGACATCAAAGGAGAGGGCTTTCCCTCTCTCCTTCCCCCATCCACACTGCTCTATTTCTAGACGCTCTGCTTATATAACAGCTGAGAGAGTGCTAATCTAGCCAGGAAGGCGAGACAGAGGAGAATCTGTTGGTTCCTTCCTGAGGCTTTATTTCTTTCGTTTGCTCTCTCTCTTTCTCTCTCTCCCTGTCTCTCGCTTGGGCTTGATGCATTTCCTAAACCGAGGAGACAAGCAAGCCGTGTTGCATGAACCAGGTGAGATCCAGACGAGAGACAACAAGGCTCCGGAGCCAGGGCTTGCAGCTGAAAAACAACTGTCTCTAAAATGTTTGTCTGTCCAGCCAGAAACACCTCACCTCACCCCCCGCAACACAAGTGTGTTTTGTCCGTGTTTAAATGTCTCAGTGAACAAATCAGTCAATGTGTAATCTGCGCTAGTGTGTCAGTTTCTGTAGTGTTTACCAAAGACTGTGTGTAGATGTTTGTATCCATGTGTCCGCCTTCTCTCTCACTGGCAGCTGTCACTGGAAGAGGCTCAACTCCAAATTATGCTAGACAAAAGGCAACGAGAGGCAGAAAAATAGGACAGCTCTTGCAGGACTCGCTTTGGAATCAGTCTAAGCTTCACAGGGAGCATGATGAACTATAGTGTGTGTGTGTGTGTGTGTGTGTGGGAGAGGGAGGGATGCCTTTTTAGTAAGTGTGGCCGTCGTATTATAGCTATGGTGTCAGAATTGCGCCTGGCTTCTTGCACAGTAAGTCACAGTATAAATAGCAGCTGCCCTTTTGCATAGTGACACACCAATGCATGAGCATAATAACTCAAATCTCAGACACATTTACCAGCTGGACAGCAATAAAACAAAGGGGATCGATATTTGATGGTGCAAGTATGATCTATTTATCACGACTATGGATTGATTAGTTATTTTGAGATTTAAAATAATGACACCTTGTTTCCTTCATAACTGCAGAAAGCAGAGCGGTATTGATGAATAAAAGTCACCAGAAGACAAAGTAGGTGGATCCCTGCATACAATCTTCTTTCACCCTCTTTGTTATTTGATAGTCTGATTGCTGCCACGCTCCACTGCTGTCACCTGCGTCTCATCCCACTGAAAGCTGAGAAAGGAGCGAGCTTAGTAAACTAATAGCACATGTGGTGTGCACAGATACCATGTTTTTTTTTTCATATACACTGTACTTTACCATTAATAATGATGGACCTGTGGGAGATGACAGGAATATTTTCTGTTGCGTGTGCTCTGAGATGCAGACATGACAGGGAGTGACATGGTGTGAGGGAAATCCAGTAGCTAAGCCTCTGCGTGTGCTTGAAAAGACACTGAGTCATTCTTTTCTTGAGGGAGTCAAAAAGAAAGACATTTGCTGCCATTTTGCTATCATGTTTGAACATGTTTTTTGTCAAAGAATAAGTACTTTAATTGTGTACAGTTGTGAATAAAGAAAAACATCACAGCTGATGAATTGTCACTTTGCAGGAGGACACCAAGGCTGGATTACCCAACCAACCAGGCAAAGTTGGTAACAACTCCAGACACACAGATTTCCAGGACCCCTGAAACTCTACTGTTTGGTTCTACTGTTTGAAATAGCCAGTAACTAAGTCCATATGAGTACCACCAAAGCATTTTATCAAATTACCTTCAGATTACATTTGACAGAGAATGTGAAGAAAGAGAAATCAATGGGGGCTCAGCAGCTTTTTAAATTTTTTTTTTACCCAGAACCATATAATAGGTTAAACTATAGCTGTATGAAATAACAGTAAAAATGATCTTAACCTAAAACAGAATTAGTTGCAGTTGCTGTGACTTATATGGGAGAGTCACCGTGATTTTTCAGCTAAAGTTGCTTTCTTATTTCTAAGGTGCTTCTTATCAACATTAAATAAAGCTGGTTTTATTGTATGAAATGTGTTGCACAGACACTTTGTTCATCTTTTCAGTGGATATCGTCTGTTTCTGAAAGAACCAGCAAAAGGCCAATTTATGTAACTGAGGATTATCTAACAATTAATTGGACTAACAGTTTTTGTGTATGACTGGATCTCTGGGGCCTTTTCACGTCTTACCAAAGCAAAAGTGACATTCTTTGCTGATTCGCTAGAAAATAGAGTAGATAACTGACAAGACCTTGAAACTTGAAGCCCTCAAGATGGACCCACAAGCAGAGGTCCTCGTTGTCGCATTCGCAGCTCCAGGGGTTCCCACTGAGCCCCACAGAGCGCAGGGCGGGCAGCCCAATCAGAGAGGTGAGGTTGAAGACCGTCAGGTTGTTTCGGCTCACATCAAGCACCTGAAGGGCCGCGTTCTCCGCAAAAGCATCCGGGTGAATTTCGGAGAGTCCTGGGTTGTCCGTCATTCTCAGCATCACCAAGCTCGCCAAGGGGCCGAACGTCCTGTCCTCGATCCGGGTCAAGGTGTTGAAGGAGAGGTCCAAGTAGGCCAGCTTGCGTAGATTCCCAAATGTGGACTCAGAAATCTCCGTCAAAGAGTTATTGCTGCAGTCCAAGTACACCAGGTCGGAGAGGTAGTTGAGCGTGAGAGGCGGCAGCTCCGCGATACGGTTGTTGGAGATGATAAGCTGCCGCGTGGCCAGCGGCAAGTTGACTGGGAAGGTGGTCAGGTGCTGCCCAGCGCACTGGACTACAAGCTGGTCATCACACACGCACCTGTCTGGGCAGCCGGTGGAGAGCACCGGGGATGAGATGACCCCTGTAGTGAGGAGGAGTAGAACTATAAGTCGCAAGGGTTGCGCGCTTGGCTGCGGGGCAAGACGCATGACACCGCCGAGGGCTTCATCAACCCTGTTTGGACAGAGTCAGTCGCAGTTACATTCTTCATTGATACATCCTCACCGTGCAAGCTGTTTGTCCCAGAAATGATCTCCACCGAGGTCAAACCTAAACGTGCCCGTGGCAACCTCTTGCGCGTAATGTCTCAGTTCATCCTGTCTGTTGGTTTTGGATCCGACGCGCATCCGCTGTGCTGGACTTGACAGCCAGATGCCCTCATGCTGTTTCACATTTCATTGATTTATTGAGTGTATTTTGCTGACAGCTGTTCGCACATTGTAAAAGCTCACACCGTCCTTTGATGCTGCGCTGCTCGCGATGGTCGCGGTCAGTCGTTCCGTTACATGTTTGCCATCCTCTCTCTTTCCGAAACGGAATCCAAATAAGGGGGCGCACTGAAATGCGCGGAGGGAAGGGGGGTGGGGGTGGGGGGTGAGCTGCGGAGTGATCTCACGCTTGGGAGTGAGCTGGAGCGTGAGTGGAAGGTCTGAGCAGTGGAGGTAATGCAAGACTAACATTAAATATTGAAGCCTGCAAAGTATAATCCGTGCACAGTTGACACCTAGTGTAAGGTGACCTATACTGCTTCAGCTGCTGGCACAGGAGCAGTGATTACATCTTCACATGCCACAGGAGGGTTTGTGTGTAAAAGCTGCATTTATATAAGAGAGTGTGTATGGAAAGATCTGTTTGTTGACATGATAGTGTGCCTACTTTTCATCAGCCTGTCTCAGGTATGCATAAGAGGAACAGGGATCAGGTGCACCTGGATGTCATCTCGTGGGTTTCCACTGTATGTGGGGTCACTGACAACAGTGTCAGTGTTAGTGACTGTCACAGAGGGAGCCAACCCACCCAAATGAAACTTTCCCCAGTATACAGCCAGCAGATGATGGGCTGAGATGAGAATGTACTAGGTGGTCTCAGGCAGCAGTTGTTTTTCCTCCTCTCTCTCTAGTCTCAGTATGAGCCCTGTCTCTATTCTTGGTTCTCTGTGTAGGTGTTGAAGTGCTGAATCAGACTCAGCATGATGGAGGAGGAGGAGGAGGACAGATGTGCCGCTGACAGTCCGTGAAAGGAACTACCCCAAACCGACAGTCAGCAACCTGCTGAAAGCTGACCACTCACGCACATCAACAAAACAAAGTGGAAGCCTTTTACCCTGCGTTGGTGTGTCAGAGCAGGAGGCCTATGTATAACCTAATGCTTTTTCACGCTTGCCATCCATGTGGACTGAACTTAATCCACACAGCTGTTTCCGTGTCAAGGATATTTAGTGACTTTATGAGGACATCTAGTGACGAATACTTGGTAATGTTTCCTAGAGACAGCCCCCATGTAATGATCTTTGTATACACTATTTTTGTAGGTGTAATTTCTAACTATTGCATGAGGCCCTTTTTTAATAGCTGTTTACATTAATCTACTCTACTTATGATCATACAGGAAGCACAAATGTATAATAAACTGGACCCCAGCCATAATTCAGCCAGTTCAGTCAAACATTGTGCAAACTCAGAGTTAAATTCTTGACAAAATCCCAAAGCTTCCAAATATGAATTTGGGGGAATATGCATAAAATGAAGGATAGGAAATAAGAGGGAATGCTGTGGCCACAGAAACATAAAGTCTTGAGGCATTAAGAACCTTGAGAACTTAAAAAAAAAATCTAATCATCTCATATATCAGAAACCATTATTTTTAAAGCACATTCCAAGTTTGGGTGTTCCTCACCTGGTACCCGGACTTCAAAATACAGGCTTCACATTATTCCTGAAAAAGTATAATCTCTGCCATACCTTCATATGTGCTCTTACATATCCCTTTGGCTTCATTTGTTTTCTTGGAATCTTCAGCGTGTACAGTCATGCACATTACATGCCTATCTTACTCTTTGTTTTACCTACAATATGTATTTCACCATCTACAGTGACATAGCAGAAAAGTACAAAACATTGGAAGAAGGAGCTGCAGCTTAAAGCTGTTTTTGTAATCCTTTCAATTTGGTCTAGCTGGAAGAACCCCCCTATTTATCTTTAGTTAATCTACACTGTTGAACCTGTTTCTGTTGTAAGAACTGACAAGTGGGTTCATCTATTTTGAGTGTTCCTTCATTACAGGTCATACAAAGACGGATAAACATTCATTAGAACATCTAATTATAGTTAAACTGGCATCTTATCATAACAGCAATATCTATAAAGATTTTACAAATCAGTCCCTTGCCGAATGTATCGAGGATACTGGCCTGGGACCTCTTCTTTCCATCATTTACATGCTGCCTTGGTTAGATTATCTGCCATCATAGGCTGTATCTCAGGCACCAAGCCCTCAGTTCCCTCTTTCCTTTGTTGACTGCCTGGATGACATCAAAATCTAGATGTAAACCAACTTTCTCAAACTGAACAACAATAAAACTGAAGTCTTGCTGTGGCTCCCATGTCACTGCTCCTGAAAGTGGCTGACCTTCATCTTAATGTAGATGGATGCTTCATCTCACAACTTCAGAAGTCAGCAACCTGTGTGTCATCCAGGACTTCACCCTTTCATTCTCATCACAGATCGGAGCCATCACTAAATCTGCCTTCTACAACCTAAAGAACATCTCCAGACTACAGCCTTTACTCTCAGACTCTACAGCCCTCATTCATGTCTTCATCACCTCCCGCATTGGCTATTTCAATGGTGTCCTGTTTGGTCTACCTAACAAACCCCTGTACAAGCTGCAGTATGTTCAGAACTCAGAGTTCTAACCCATACCAAGTCCTCGCAACACATCGCCATGCCCCAATGCAGCTCCACTGGCTCACGGTCAAGTCATCTACAAATCCCTACATGCCTTTGCTCCCCAGCACTTATCTGACCTTCTTCTCCCTCCCCTACACCCATCCCAGACTTTGCGTTCCTTTGTTAAAGGCTTATTCTCCATCCCCCCTCACCAGACTGTGGTCCTTCTGGGACAGAGCCTTCTGTGCCCCCACTCTCTGGAACATGCTCCCCTTTGAGCTCCTCAATGCCCCGTCTTTGAACATTTTCAAAAAGCAGTTGAAATGTCACTTACTCACTGTGGCCTTTGGGCATTGACCTTTGTGTGTAAAGGTGTTATATAAATTATTAAATGTCCCTGACCCAATGACACCACTAAAAGTGGTCTGCATACCTCAGCATGACCTGATATTTGATACAGGAAACCTTGGTGTGTCAGATCCCTGTTCATCTCACCACAGGGTAGATTATGTGGCTGCACTCCAGCCAAAAACACCTGCTCTCTGGATCAGGTATTGGGAACTGGCTCACTGACATGGATGATATAAGGCACTTCAAACGAATGGGGCCATCATTAACTACACTGTGCTTGCACCTCTGTCTGGCATGCCAAGTGAGAATGGGATTAACTCTGCAGTAAATGTTGTCACATAAAGGGACACTGTGTTTAACATGATGACCAGAGCAAACTCTGTTTTTCAAGAGGAGGGGGCTAGCCTTATGTTATCATATCATCTTTTCTTCAAATTGTAATTTTAAATCCACTTTTTTCTTTTTTTGGAATGTGTCCTTTAAAGGAAATCACTGCTTTTCTGAGCAGAGAAGCTGTACTTTATGCTTTTCCTTTCAAAAAGATTTGGGATTTGTGAAAATTAGAAAGAAAAGTGCAAAAAGAAAAACAATTCACAAAAAGTTGAATAAATAAATAAATAAAATTCCAAGTGATGTGCATAATCAACAAATTAGTAATCACGATCCAATAAGTCAGGTACATGATTCTGCATACTGAGTACATTCACTTTGTCTCCTTTGAGGATATTTTAATGCTAAAATTTTTCTACTTTTACTTAAGGAAAATCATTGTGCTTTTACTTATGTAACAAGTCTAAATTGTTTTTGCCACTTTGCAAATCACAGCAAACCATTTTGAGGCTCTATTGCAGAGCCACTTTTCATTTATTGAGGTCTGTATTACGATATCTGCACATGCACCTGAAAATCCCTTCCAATGGTCTCTACACTACTTTTCTACATTGCATTTCTTTCTGGTCACACATTCTTATTTCCTGCCCCTACTCCGCCGTCTTGTCCTTGGTCCCTCCCTGCACCAGCCACTGAAAGAAATCCTCAAAACACTCCTATATATTTCCAATGTCATCAGGTCCTGTTAAGGCTGCGTATATTGGCCCGTAAACTGGATTAACTAGTACCTCAAGCTTTCAAAAAATAAAACAGGAAGGCAATGTTTCCCTTGTAAAACAGCCAACAGTGGAGGTGAAGTCATCTGTAAGTTACTAATAGTAAAGTCCATTCACGCTGGTCATTCCTGTTGAGGAGCAACTTATCAGTGCCTTACCTGCGGACTACTGCGCATGTCAGATCAATTTAAGAAAATGTGGAGCAGTGCTACACACAAGACTTAAAAAAAAGTCTTGTTCACGTATATAGTATTTTGCCTACATGGTCAGACTTGAGTAATTTTAGGTGGGTTAATGTGCAGCCTGTGTGGTGGTGGGAGGGGTCTTTATTTCCGCTAATATATGCTTTTTAATAATGCTTCGGCCTACGCTTCCGAATCTACAGGTAACCTTTAAACACATATTAGCTATAAAACTGTATTGGGCTATAAGCCACGCCCTCCGTAAGTGTTACGTAAGCTCGTACGCACGCGGATATATATTCAGAAGGAAACTTCAGTGTGGTTGGTGTTTTTTTTGGTGTTACAGCTGACAGCTTGGATTGCAGCTTTCAGGTACGCTGTGCTGTGTTAGTTTTTATTATTAGTTTTGATGTGCGCTTTCAAGCTTGTTCCGACGAATGATGGCGCTGCTGGTGTTTCCTCATTTGACCTTTAGTTTTTGAGACGTCCTTTCCCTGCGCCCGTGGCTATTCAGCTAACTTTCTCCTCAGGCGTTCACGATAATAATGGGGTGATTACAGAGGGTCTCTAGAGGGAGAACATTTTCTTTTATCCGAGAAAGCGCTTGTTACCATTCTTAGTAAAATAACGCTGTAAGAAGTACTTTCGAAATGAGCTACAATGCTTTTCCTCTTTTTCAGGATGGTTGTGCTTTCCAAGGAGTATGGATATGTGGTGCTGACTGGCGTTGCCAGTATGATAATGGTTACCCATCTGGCCATTAAAGTAGGCAAAGCCCGGAAGAAGTACCATGTGCACGTGAGTACTCAAAAATGGAGCCCAGTGCAGGTCACCTGTTGAAAGGTGCTGTCCTGTGTAAATAACCTTGTCATTCTTTGCAGTATCCTCAGATGTACAGCGACGACCCAGAAACTGGGAACATCTTCAACTGCATCCAGCGTGCACACCAAAACACGTAAGTATAGAGAACAATGGAATCCATACACACCGGCTTATGTCTCTCCATGCTCTCTTCATAGATAAAAGGAAAGCTGGTTAACATTAACATGCTTTTGTGACCTCCCACCAGCCTGGAGCTCTACCCCACCTTCCTTTTCTGTCTGGCTGTTGGCGGTTTTCATTCCCCTGTAAGTTTTTCTATAAGCATACCAAATAACCAGCATTTCCCAAACAAGCTGTTACAATTTATTTTTGGTAACTGCAGCACAATTTAGCAGAAAATGTTCACTTTATTTTATATTATCGTATGCAATGAGTAACCTCTGTGTCAAGTCCTGTTATATCTGAGTGCTTGTTTGTGTGGCTCTTGCAGCGTCTAGTCAGTGGACTTGGAGTTGTGTGGATTATCAGCAGAGAGGTTTATGCGCATGGCTACTCTACAGGAGGTAAAGTGTTAGGCAGTCCATGTCTGTCACTTAAAACAAACAAAACATGGTCCTAAATGTTCTTCCCATCTTAATCAGATCCTAAAAAAAGAATGAGGGGAGCTTTTGGAAATCTGGCCTTACTTGGGATGATGTTGACCACAGTCAACTTTGGGCGCCATCTGCTGGGCTGGAGGGGCCCCCCGCGGATAAGGCATTTCCATGCTGGTCCTGCACCCGGTCTCTAAGGGAAAATTTCAGCCTGGACTCACTCGGCCACTATAGTCAACCACTATACAAAGTGTAAACCATAGACTTGCAGTGTGTTCTAATCTATAACCGGCTAAGCCGGGTGTGCTAAGTGATCTGACTGGTTCTTCAGAAACTCATTTAGAATTACTGCATGTGGGGCATTCAGATTGGCACTCTATAACATGCAGGAGCTGTCAGTTTGTCTTCATATCATTTTTAGCAGCACCCTGATTTAGAAACAAAGCTCATTATATCACTTGAATTTCTAAAATAATAAAAATCACCTCCCCAGGGGAAATTAACCTTCCATGTTTGGAGTTAATGATGAAGAAATGCCTTATGTTTATGCAGTTGTGCAGCTGAAAAAGAACTTTATACACTGAGTAACTGAAAATGGTTTGTCATGTACTGGTTTTATAATTAAAAACCTCCAATCACCACTTCTACTATCCTGTTTCTTATGATACCGATGCCTTTGTTAACTGTTGGTCATAAATATCTTTCATCAGGTGTTGGCTTATATGTGGGCCTGTTAACAGTGGGAGTGGTTTTTCTTTCTGGAGTAACTGTTCAGAGTCCACCTTACTTGTCTGGACAGGCAGACTCAATTTTGAGCTAGTCATATGTGACAAGAAACTGGCATTTATACAGCTAACAATGACACTGCATAAAAGCTCGCACACCTACTACTGCTGATAATGCCCACTAAGCATAGAGCTTTAGTGATTCCAACCAACACAGAACCTTTAAAACACCTTCGGTGCTGCTCTTTATTGTCTCAATTTTAAGCATGTGGGTGTGAACAACACCTATAGTGAGTTTTACAATTTACAGATATTGAAGTAATTATTTTAGCTTAGCCGGGTATTTTCTCAGTAAACACTGGCAGAATAAACATTCATTAAGGAAAAGTGACCACCACATTCAAGATTTCTATACCATCGGACCACAACTTTTATAACACATCTGCACATTAACAGCTGCAACAGTAAATATCTGTATTTGTAATTTAGGCTAAATTACAATTTGGGGGGGGAAAAAAAAAATAAGTGGCTTCCACCGTAACAGAGCTGGTGTCTGTTTTTCTAAACATATGGCTTTTGAATCGTAAAATCTGTTTAATTTTTATGTAGACTTTCTGCAAGACCTTAGCTTCACGTGCAACCCATAGACTATACAGTCTATGGTGCAACTGGGCATTTTGGTTTGAAAGTGCACTTCACTAATATTTGGTCACCAAAGGATCATAATTGTTTTGAGCAGCTTTCCCACGAGCCTTCATTGTGCCTTACTGTCATAATTACTGACAGATAACCTGAGGTTGTCTAGTCCAATCTCACTGTACATTCCATATAATGACAAATAAAGGCATTCTATTCATAGTGTAATGGAGGACTTCATGTGACCTTGAGCCACATTACCTCAGGTGTCCCCTAGAGGGCAGTGTAACTAATTGTCACATTAAAGTGCTGTGCATACTTCAGGGGTGCAGAGGTGCTGTTGATTTCCCTCAGAGGGGGGAGAGGAGGAAAAAAAAAGTTCCTACCACACTGAAGGTCTCCAAAACTTTAGAAGGAATGTGGAAGAAATTTGAAGTGACTCTGAAACCTCCCACTTAAAACATTAAGAATCCTTGATTTAACTTTTTTTTTTTTTTAATCACCAACACTAAGCTCTCAGTCACAAAAAGAAACTCGTCAGAAGAGATGCTTCTGCCTCCAGGGAAAAGTTTTGCTCACATCCAAAGTGGTCCTGCTTTGGTGTTAGATTTGCTCCCGTTCTCTGAGAGGTGGAAGTGACAGAACAGGAGCTTGTATCAGTAGGTGTACCTGGAGAGTGGTGTGTCTTCCATCAAATCATCCTGAAAAGGGGATTTAAAAAAAATAAATATCAGTACTCCAGAGAGTTGCTTAGAATATGAGACTGCATTACCATGAATAGCATTGAGATCACAATTCAAAATAAGCACTCACTGGCCACTTCATTAGGTACACCTGTTGAACAGCTTGTTGGAGACATGTCTAATCAGCCAATGACACTGCAGCAACTCTGTGCATTTAGGCATGTTGACATGTTTAAGACGACCTGCTGAAGTTCAAGCCAAGCATCAGAATCAGGAAGAAAGGTGATTTAAAATACTTTGACCAAGGCATGGTTGTTGGTGCCAAGCTGGTTGGTTTAAGTATTTTAGAAAGTACTGATCTAATGGAATTTTGCAACACAACCATCTTTAGGTTTTACAGGGAATGGTCTGAAAAAAGAGTAAATATCCAGTGAGCATCAGTGGTCTAACTGAAAATGCCTTGTTGATGCCAGAGATCAGGAGAATGGCCAGGCTGCCTGTAACTGACAGGAAGGCAGCAGTAACTCTAATAAAGCGCTCGTAAAACCAGAGTATGTCGAAGAGCATCTCTGAATGCACAATATATGAAACCTTTAAGCAGATGGGCTCCAGCAGCAGAAGACCACACACAGTGCCACTCCTGTCAGTTAAGAACAGGAAACTGAGGCTACAAATTTGGGCGTGTGGTGTTGGGGAATTTTCTTGGCACAATGTCACAGCCTACTGTTGTCACGGTATTGTTGCTGACCACGTCCCTCCCTTTATGACCACAGTGTACCCGTCTTCTGATGGCTGCTTCCAGCAGGATAACATAAAATGTCACAAAGATCAAATCTCAAACTGATTTCTTGAACATGACAATCAGTTCGCTGTACTCAGATGCCCTCCACAGTCACTAGATTTCAATTCAACAGAGCACCTTTGGGATGTGGTAAGCAGGAGATTCCCATCATGGATGCACAGGTACAAATCTGCAGGAACTGTGTGATGCTATCATGACAAAATCAACTAAAATCTCTGAGGAGTGTTTCCAGCACCTTGTTGAATCTGTACCACACAGAATGAAAGCAGTTCGAAATGTAAAACGGGGTTCACCTCTGCACTAGCCAGGTGTAACAAATGAAGTAACTAGTGAGTGTACAGAGCCAACATAATATGATGCAAACTGCAGAGCAATTTTATTTTACGTGTGCCTGTTTCACCTCTGATTTCACTTCTTCTCATGTGTACTAATAAACCTGAAAAAAAATCTATCTCCTGAAAAAGAAGTGAAGAGTTTCTGTTACTAAGGTTTACTGTATTTTTAATCAGCCAGAACACATCTTGAGAGTAACACCTGATCAAGAAATTAGCTAGCGCCCAAGTCATGTTCCAATATGTCGTCTCTGCTTGCAGTTGATATTTTAACACTCAAGTTCAAGGGTTATATTTCATCTTGACAGCTTGAAAAAATGTTGCAGATTTGAGCGGTGCATAATAGATGATGTGGTGATTTGGTATTTGGTAACGTCGGGGGACTTCTAAGACAGAAAAAAGAAATTAGTGAAAATGGTCCTCCAAAGGTACTGCACTGTATCTTACCATGGGCAGGTCCTGGAGACGATGGAACTCCGGGTGGTTATTCCGCTGGCGGAACTTGAGGAAGAGGACGACGAAGACAATAGCTGTGGTGACAATAAACACTGACAGCAGACCAGCCAACAGAGGGTCTAGAGGGGAGTTGGAACGGTGCCGCGGCCCCTTGAGATCTACATAATACAGAATTTATGGCATGAAAAGAGGTCATGTTAAAGGCAAAATAACTTAAAGGAATACGCTGAAGACAACACCCTCATCACACCAAACCTAACCTTACCTTCATCCCCGACATTAAGTTCAGGTGGGACTTTCTCGTGCATTGGGCCATTAAGGGCCCCACCTGGAGATGTGGTGGTTGTGTTCAGAGATTCAGAGTGTGGCCGCGTGGTGGAGGTGGACTCTGTGAAGCTTGTGTTGTGTACTGTGTGGGCTGGCTGAGATGAAACGGTGGGGAGGGAATGGCTGGTCAGGGGGGCTTTGCCTTCAGTAGTTGCAGGGTGTCGAGGGGTGGTGCTCTGAACAGTCGGCGCTGATGAAAGGCTCCCTGCAGCAGCTGAAAGGGGGGATGTGAGCGCAGTGCTGTATCAATTCAAAACAGTACAGAGAATTCTTCAAAGGAAATGAAATGCATTCACAGCAGCCAGAGGTAACTCCACACTGCCCTGCTGACATTAAAGCTGCTGCTGTTATGTCTGTGCGACCTCTGTGTCCCACACTGTGACAAAATGCTGTACAAACTACAGGAAAACTTTGCATATTAATGTGCTGTTCTTTGTGAATATAACTCAACACTGTAAATCCTGATGTTTCTAAAAAAAAAACCTGTTAAAAACAAAGCTAATGACCGTTGTTTTCAAGCACCAGTGCTCACACAGAGGCGCTCACTGGTGCAACTTCCTAGCTTTGTGGCTAAATCAGATAAATAATAGGTTTCCACGCAGACTTCTTTCCACCAGCTTTAAGCTCTCTGAGGTCTCAGCTTAAAGCCACGGAACTACATTTAATAAGTAGCTACTGTTTGCTTAAGAACTGGAATATATCCCAATGATCCCAAACAGTTGCTGCAGATTTGTCAGGTGCGCATTCATGATGTGAATCTCCTGTTACAGCACATCCCAAAGGTGCTCAGCTAGACTGAGATCTGGTGACTGTGGAGGCCGTTTAAATACAGTGAATACACTGTCATGTTCAAGAAACCGGAGCTGGAAGCAACCATTAGAAGATGGGTACACGCTGACCATAAAGGGATGGACACAGTCAGTAATGATACTCAGGTAGGCCCAAAGTGTGCCAAGAAATCTGACCATGTCTACATGCCTAAATCCACTGAGTTGCTGCCATGTGATTGGCTGATTAGATATTTGCATTAATGAGCAGTTGAACAGGTGTACCTAATAAGGTGTCTGGTGAGTGTACATATGCGGAACAATGGCTTTCTCTCAGTGTGTGTATATTTCGTTTAACCTTGTGCACATGTGGCTACACTGAGTGGAGGGCTGAGAATTGAAAGTGTCCAAGCAGCATTGCACATGGTGTGACTATCAGACTACATTTCTGCAGCATAACAGACAGACTGTACTATGTGCTGCAACGATTCCATGCAGGAGGTCGCATATTGTTAACAAAAAAGCATAAAAGACAGAAATGTTTGTGTTCTAATTGGATTATGAAGCCATTAGGGGGAAATGAGTGGGAATATTTTCTGCTTTCAAAGGGAGAAAACTCACACAACCTCCACATAATTGTACTGGGGCAGGGCAATAACAACAACAGGTCAGCAAGTGACTAGTGAGAGTGCTCCATCATTATTGTAGATGTTATTTCTGTGTGTCTCAAAGAGGTGACACAGCATCAGCTGAGGGGGGTTATATTTATCTGATCTATAAAAGGAATCCCTTAAATGAGGTTGCGACACACATTCTCAATCTCAGTCCAGTCAAGTGGGGGTCAGGGGAGGAGTGTGTTCCAGGAACACTGCTGGCAAAGGGACTGAGCCTCAGAGGAGAGTCTGTGTTTGCAAACAGGCAGTGTTTAGTGTGTGGGAAGTTTTATTTTAAGGCTCTAGTCTGGTCAAATTAAACAGACTGTACTGGAAAATTATAGATGCACCATTATAGAATTATGATGACCATCATTTCTGTGTTCCTAATGATAAAGGTGCAGCTTTTTAAGACAAGTCATATGAAGCTGATTACCTGAAGGAGTTAGAGTGCCAAGGTCTGTGTGCTGAGATGTAGGTGCTGCAAGGCTTGCTGTAGAGAAGTGGGTTTTAAGCACTGCATCTGTCAGAGTCTCTGAACGGACTGTTCCTCCAGTCTCAGTGAGGGCTGTGGCTTCAGCTGAGGATTCATTCCTGCCTGCAGGATTATGTGTGCTCTCTGAGAACTCATTCCCAGGATCCACTGTCAGGTTAGAAGATGCTGAGGTTCCAGGATGACTGAGGAAGGCGGCTGGTGTGAGGAGAGGGGGCAGAGTACTCCTCTGACCTGTAACACAAAAAGATAAGTCCTGTAAAAGAGACTTAGACTTTAAAACACATTTTCCTGGCTAGTGATTATTCTTGTCACATAGACAATATAAAAGTCTTTATTAATCAGTAGTTAAGTTGCCTGTAAAATGTAAAAATCACTTGGTGTACAAAATAGAAAACAGTTAACAAAAATAGTGAAAATTGATTTTCACATTTTCCCAAAGGCCAAGGTTACATCTTTTAATGCTTTATTTGTATGTTTCTATCAGCTCAAAGCTATTTATGATAATAAGAGATGTAAAAAGATGATTAATCGGTTAATACCCTGCCAGCACTCCTAGGTGGGCTCCATATGGGATAAGCAAGGGCAAACATTATGGGCCCCATAAGGTTTTGTCCGCGGTTTCCATGGTGGCCCTACATGGGTTTGCCCAGATAGATTTTAACCGGCCCTGAATATGTGTTCACTGGGACCCAGACGGTTGACTTACATGAGGCCCATGCAGGGTCCATGCGTAGCCCATGTATGCATGGACCGTCTGGGTTCCAGTGAACACATATTCAGGGCCGGTTAAAATCTATCTGGGCAAACCCATGTAGGGCCACCATGGAAACCGCGGACAAAACCTTATGGGGCCCATAATGTTTGCCCTTGCTTATCCCATATGGAGCCCACCTAGGAGTGCTGGCAGGGTAATCGCAGCTCCAGTATCCAAACTACAGAGATATTGTTTCCTATCATAAAAAGAAACGGGGAAAAATATAAAGAAACTAATCGCAGATTTTCTTTTGCATTTTTACACGGGAAATGACTCCAATCTGTCAGTTAACTAACACACTGCAGCCCTCCTTTAATTTCGAGCTTCTTGCCGTTTTTGATGTGCATTTGGTGCCATTTTGCATCAAATTAGGTTCACTGTAGCGTGAAATCCAGACATCCTCATCAAACGAGTAAGCCCAGAGAGAGAGACGCTCACCTTGCCGATGAGAAGAAAATCTAAATCATCTGAACACATCCTGCTGAGGTGCTGAGCCAAATACAAAAAGTTAACAAACATCGAAATGCAACCAACAACGTGCAGCTACATTCGCCATTAGTTCAAGCAGATCAATAAATGGTCAAGTGTTGAATCAGTTATGAATCCAACTCACGTCAGCAGGATGTCAGAAGTGTTCGCATCAAACCAAAGATACAGAGAGAGAGAGAGAGAGAGAGAGGAGAGAGAGAGAGAGAGAGAGAGAGAGAGAGAGAGAGAATGGTACCTTACCTCTAGTCTGCGATGAGCCGGTAAGCACAATCAACACGCAAAACACCAAATTCATTTCAAATTTCATCTCATCGGCAGCGGCAGGCTTCCCCTCCTGCAGATCACAATAAAACGGGCCTCTCCACAGCAGCTCTGTTCCGTAGCTCTGGGGTTGTTTCCGTTACGCGATTTGACAGGGCACATCATCGGCTCTAAAAATATCCTGAGGGAGTCGGGCAGAAGAGGAGCAGGGGTGGGGCTGCATGCGGGCGGCTGTGGGTGGCAGCACAAAGAAACAGATTCTAAAGAGCAAAATGTTTCGCTGATAACCACCGCAAACTCACGCTACGCCTCTCATCTCCATGTTCGTCCTTTCAGAACCAATCGTGCCTAAATCGAACTGTCCAAAACGCGTGAGTTTGCAGTCGCTTTTGCTCTGCTGCACCAATCACACATCAGTGCGTCAGAGGCGCAGTTGTGTGCGTCAGGAGCGCCTGTCCAGAGCGGCGAGGCGCTGAAGTGAACGCGCTCTTTGACAAGTTTTACTGCGTTATTTATTACCGTACGCTCACTGTTAAAACTAGTCTGTAGGAACCAACAGTTGAATGTGTGTCAGTGTTTGCTGTGAGCCAACCACTTTTCAATTCCCACAGAGGTCAGTGTGTCGTCATGGCTGAGCGTACTGCCCACATGTGTGCCGTACGGACAGCTGAATGACCCGCTGCGTCCTCTCTCAGCGTCATCTGACACACTTTGGAGGACGACGAGTGACCGTTTTAATTATTTATTTAAAAAATATCAGGCTCTGATTTGTAAAGGATATTCAGAAGCAACAGTAAGAAACCTCCCTGTGCCAGATGGAGCCTCCAGCCAACCCGGGAGCCAGCCCGGTGGAGTTGGAGTTAACGGTGGAGAATGTGGAGTCGGTAAGTTAGGATATTAGCCGAAACTCATGCACTTAACTGGGGAGTTTGAATTATGTCTGCAGGCTGTGATGCCTCAAAAGCACGCAAGATAATGTGAATAGTAGTATGTTTGTCGCGAAGAAGAACTGCAGCACATTTTGCTGATATAAACATGATTTTATATCAGATTACTAAAACAGTTTTATTACGTAAATAACTGTAGTTTGCTCACTGTAGGGAGATTGGGCAAACTGTACCATTTGTAACATGATGCCTGTTATAAGCACCTGTTGTCCTAATAATAACTAACACATGTGCTTTGGATTAGTTGCTGTGACAACACATTTTTCTGTAAATTCAAACAATTGGTCATCCAGCATTATTAATTATTATTAATGGTTGCTGTAAATGTTGTTATGCTAGTTAAAATTTAGTTTTAAGTGCTAAAATATTCCCACCATATCCCTTTGGCTTCTTTAATTGCTTACTTTGTTCTCTGCATTGGTATGTCTTTCTCCATCCAGGCTCTCTACCAGCTGTACTTTGATCCAGACATGGAGCATAAGAATGCAGCCCAGAAGTGGCTGACCCAGGCCCAGGCCTCTGCACAGGCTTGGCACTTCTGCTGGGCTCTGCTCAGCCCTGACAGGGTCTGCAGTTTTTTTGTTTTTCATCTCCATCTCCACAACTGCATTTTTTTACATTTCCCACTTTTTCTGTGACAAACATAGACACCATAACCATTAATACAGACTGGTTGAATATTGCGCTAAAAGCAGCCGTGTGTGAATCTGTCTCTTTGCAGATCCCAGAGGTTCAGTTTTTTGGTGCCAGCACCCTCCACACCAAGATCTCACGTCACTGGAGCGACCTCACCGCAGACCAGCATGAGAGCCTCAGGACACAACTGCTCACCCATATCTTGCAGTTCTCCTCTGGGCCCAAAATGGTGCTGACTCGTCTGTGTGTAGCCCTGGCCTCTTTGGCTCTTAACCTAATTCCCCAGGCCTGGTCTCAGCCGGTGGCGGACATGGTGAGGGCGTTCCAACCGCACAAACCTGATCCTGAAGATGGCTCTGGAGCAAAGACCTCCCAGGACCCCCACGCACATTGTCTCACTCTGCTTGAGCTTCTCACCGTGCTTCCGGAGGAGTTCCAGAGCGGCCGCCTGGCTCAAGCGCGACGAGGCCAGCTGAGGGAGGCTCTTGCTGGAGAGTGGCCAGTAGTGTGTCCTCTGCTGCGACAGCTCCTGCAGAGCCAGGACTCATCGAATCAGGTGAAGGAGAAGGTGCTTCGATGTCTGTCTAGCTGGGTGGCACTTGATGTGCCACTGGGTGAAATCCAGGAACTGGTCCAGGACTGTTTCACTGCATTGTCCAACCCAGAGCTGTTTGACACAGCTGTGGAGACGATAGTTAACGCCATCTCACAGCCTGACTGCCAAAGGTGAGAATCAGCTGGATGATTAGGTCTTGGGTGACATCCAGCATATGGCTGTATGACTCAGATCATTTGTGTGCAGGTACATTAATGCTCTGCTGAGCCTGATGCCTCTGGTGCTGGGTCTCTATGACCAGCTGAAGACAGCAGCTCAAGATGGGAACATGGAAACCTCACATGGTATCTGTCGAATTGCAGTTGCTTTAGGGGAAACACACTCCAGGTACACATAGAAGCATATAAGTACACACACCACCCTATCCTGTAAGCGGGCTCCGTCATTTGCCTTTTATTTCTCAAACTTGTTTGTGTGTGACAGGGTTCTGTTGGAACAGGTGGACCACTGGCAAGAATATCTAGCTCTGGTTAACATGATTCTGTTCTGTACGGGCATCCCTGGACACTACCCAGTTAATGAGACCACAAGTTCCCTTACACTCACCTTCTGGTACACGCTGCAGGTATGGAGACTGAGGTATTAATGTGTTGTCCATAAGACTCTATTTTTTTACAAATTCAGCTTGTTATCATTTCTAGGATGACATTTTGTCATTTGAGGAGGAGAAGCAGGCTGTTTACCTGCAGGTTTACAGGCCAGTTTACTTCCAACTGGTGGATGTGCTGCTTCATAAGTCCCACTATCCATCCCAGGAGGAGTACGCCTCCTGGTCATCTGATGACAAAGAGCAGTTTCGTATTTACAGGTGAGACTGGTCTTAATAATATTTCAGTTTGATTCAAATTTAAAGGCAGACACAACTCAGGAGCTATGCTGTGTGGCTGCAGTCAAACACAATGACGGTTTTTCTTTGATGCAACAGCAAATTTACAAATATGTTTCCTTGGGTCTACAGGGTAGACATCTCTGACACTTTGATGTACGTGTATGAAATGCTGGGGGCAGAGCTGCTCAGTAACCTCTATGACAGGCTTGGCAGACTGCTGATGGATCCCCAGCAGTCAGCAGTGTGGCAGGTAATGTCATGAATAACTCCCGTTCAGTTATTTAATGTGAAAACGTATTCTAGCTGTATTTACTGGAATGTGATTCTCTTTTACTTGTTAAAAACCACACAAACCTTAAAAAAAATGCAAGTTAGTGTTCCTCATGTGGCTCGAATGCTTCAGAAAGCCACAGAGATAGAAGACAACAGGTTCCATTCTCCTAAAATAGTCACACATATACATATAATGTATGTATCTAATAAATAAAGGTAAAAATACAGTTCAAAGTACACTCATATGCATATTTTATTTTTATCCTTTTTAAAACAACTTACACTGCTCATCTGAAAATGTGATTTACACAGCTGGAGGCAGCAGTTTAAGGTAGTATGACAGCTAATGTGACATTTTTTTGACAACATCATAAGTCTGTAAGGCTAAAATGCCAGAAAACAGGTTTAGACTGCAAGAGTCAGCACTGTTTCCATATAAAAAGGTCACAAAGCATCATTTAGTGTTACTTGTGATTATTTAAAACCGTGTGTGTGTAGACATTTATTTAGTTACATTCAAACTCTAAAAGCTTTTAATTCAGAAAGTTTGCAGATTCGGTGGGAGTCTCTTTTTTGTGTCCCATACACACAATCAGTCTTTGAATGTGAATGACTTGCTTTAGGGTAGTCCAAGTGTAAAAGCATTAACAACCCAAGCAAGAGGCAAAAATACCATCCATTAAAGTAGCTCCCTCATAAATAATGTCAGCAGACTCTACATCAAGGTGGAGAGGATTTGGAAAGACAGGGCTGTTTAAACGCAAACTGATGAACAGTTATGAGCCACAGTATCCATGTGTATGTATAAGAAAACAGCTTGAAAAAAATTATTAAGAAGATGAGTAAATGTTATGATTTAATAGCAATTACCTGATTGGTTGTTATCCATCCTTGAGTCCAGTAAGTAAAGTAGGTATCATTCAGGGTTGCAATAAAATAAAACATGGCGTGATCTTATCTTTTTCCCAGTTCCTCTCTACTGTCTCTCCTCCTTGTGGAAACCCTGAAGTTAACTGATTTAAGTCAGGAAAACTACTGGAAATTAGAGTGCAGTAACAAACCAGCTGATCCCAGTGCTGTGCAGAAGAACTGATCTAATCAGCTCAGCTAAATAGCTGCCCCTGTTTTTCACAGACCTCTACAAGCTAGGCAACAGCACCCTGACAGCCAGTAGGTATCAGGATGAAATCCTTGGACCCACTGTCAGACCGTATGCTGGCACAGTGGGTCTTGGGTTCATCCTGGTGCACGACAATGCCCGACCTCATGTGGCAAAAGTATGCAGGCAGTTCCTGGAAGAAGAAAGAATTGATACCACTGACTGGCCCCCATGCTTCCCTGACCTAAATCCAATAGAACATTATGTTTCACTCCATCCAACACCAGGTTGCACCTCAGACTGTCCAGGAGCTCAGTGATGCCCTGGTCCAGAACAAGGAGAAGATCCTCCAGCACACCATCCATCGTCTCATTAGGAGCCCTGCTGCCAGGCATGCATACAAGCACGTGGGGGCCATACAATCTGATGTGTTTTCAAAGTGTGTTCCTTTAGGTTTTTTGAGCAGTGTGTTATTATTGGAGGGATGACCATCTAATGGAAACAGAACTCTCATTAATAATTTTTTATTGGTGAAAGTTGACTGATAAAAGTTGTTTCACCATCCCTGTATTAATAAACCTCCAGTTATTGCAGATCTCTGAGTTTCAACTAAGTTGTGAGTTAGAACACAAATAACAGATTCAAATCACCAAGTATCAATATTGATACTTGGTGATTTGAATCTGTTATTTCTCCTACTATTAAACTGTGATGACGTGGTACCAGCCTCTTTATTGGCTTGCTGCTCGCTCATTAGAACAGAAATAAGACCTTTGGGAAGAGTGAATGATTTCCAGGTCCATCAAGGGCAGACATTAGTCTTTCTCAGTACCTAAACAAAAGAATTGCTGTTTTTAACTAAGCAACCCATAGAGAATGTGACTGTGCTGACACTAAAAAAGAAAATAAAACCATAAAGCAGTCACAGTAACGTATGTAGCATTGTTAATGTTGCATAGCAGAAACCCAGGTCTTCCCTACAGCCCACCCTTTTTATCCTGGGCACTTAAACACTTCAGAGCTAAACATGCGCAATGCACTGCTCCTTCATTAAGCAACAGAGAATTCAAGTAAATGGCATGTTTGACTCAATGTGAGTATTAAGGTTATTGTTACTGTTTTAATTATTCAGCTATTATTCCATTATTCTTTTGTTCTAACACCAAACTCTGTTTTCCTCCATCTTCAGGACACTGAGGCGCTGTTATTTGGCTTCCAGTCCATAGCTGAGACCATAGATGTGAACTACTCGGATGTTATTCCTGGTCTTATCGGTCTGATCCCCAGAATCAACATCAGCAACATTTTACTAGCCGACACTGTGATGTACACAATAGGTACAGTGTACACTCAGACACCTGTTTAATATTGTCCTTGTAGCAAATTATTCCTGTTTAGTTGTATTTTCTTTCTTAATCTATGATAGCAGACCTTTTCAAGATAGTTACTTTTATGATGTAGATTTGCATTTGTGGTTGGGATTTGAGTTCATGCTCAAATGTAAATTTAATATTCCTCGTTGAGCAGGGTCACTTGCTGAGTGGCTGGCTGACCACCCGGTGATGCTGGGTGGCATATTGCCTATGGTGCTCCAGGGCCTCGCAAAGCCCGAGCTGTCTGTGTCTAGTGTGTCTACACTGAAAAGGATCTGCAGGGAGTGCCGCTATGACCTCGGGCCCTTCGCTCAGGACATCCTGACGGTGTCACAGGTCAGACACAAAAGCATGCACAGCAACAGATCATCAGGGTTATGAGTGTTTTTACACTGTGTGGTGATTTGTTTTCTTGTAGGATGTACTGGTTAAAGAAGTCCACAAGGTGAGATACTAACCTCAAACATACAACAGTCCCATATTACTTTGAAAACACTGGCCATACCTCCCTGTCTGAGGGCAGACTTTATTATATGTGTTATCTGTGTGTGTGTGTGTGTGTGTGTGTGTGTGTGTGTGTGTGTGTGTGTGTGTGTGTGTGTGTGTGTGTGTGTGTGTGTGTGTGTGTGTGTGTGTGTGTGTGTGTGTGTGCAGAGCAGCCAGTGCATGTGGCTGATGCAGGGTTTGGGTTTCCTGCTGTCCGCCCTGCCATCAGAGGAGATTTTAGGGCGACTTCACTCACTCATCACGCCTCACATCCAGCAGCTGGATACACTGACCCAGCAGGAGGTAAATGTAAAAACGTGTAAATAATGATCCACTACAGCAAACTGGTGTTAAAGTACATGAAATGCTGTAATGTGCTATTCTTTGGAAATAAAGTTGAATGTAGTAAATGTTGAAGCCTTTGGGGAAGAATTCCTAACAGCAAGTTACTGCACATTTTTTACAGCATCATTAGTTTGTTGGGGTTTTTTCTGGCATGCACAAAGACTCAAGGGAATGTAAATGTTTAGGTTTAAGTCATTAATTTAGAAGTACTTTTATTTTGTGTTAAGACTTTAAGATTTTTGTGGCTGAGTTTTCTGGTGTTTATGTGTCTGAAAACAGCGTTAAGGTTTAGACTCCTACAGTGATTAATCAAGTCTGTGCTACTAAATTGCAGTGTATTCAACTCTGGATTTTAAACATTTATAGGAAAACCAGTCTTGATAAAATAAGAACAGACAAAATACCAGCATTCACCTATTAATGTAAATTCAAAATGTTTATCAAAGGGCAAAATGAGCAGGTTTCAGCTATAAGCTGTCATTATCACAACCACAATGACCATATACAGTCAAAAACGCCATACATCTTTATTCAGCCATAAGAATTAAGAGGGTAAGTAGTAGCCAGATGCTGCTAATCAAATGAACTTTATTAACTGATTATCAGCAAGTGTGAGGCAATAGTTTCTGCCCAACAATCTGGGAAGGGTTATAAGGCCATTTCCAAGCAATTTGGAGTCCATCTTTCTTCAGTGATAACAATTATTCACAAGTGGAAAACATTCAAGACAGCTGCCAATTTTCCCAGGAGTGGACGTCCAAGCAAATTCATCCCAACATCAGACCTCAGAGAAAAGGCAAAATTAGAAATTAGAAAAGCAGAATTAGAAAAATACTATACAAGTATGGCTTGTTTGAAAGGGTTGCCGGGAGAAAGACTCTTCTCTGTAAAAAGAACAGCTGCAAGTTGCATCTGAGCAAACCACAAGACTTCTGGAACAATGTCCTTTGGAGACAAACACAGCAGATCAGCACAAACACCTCATACTGTATCAACTGTCAGCACGGTGGTGGAGGGGTGATGATTTGGGCTTGTTTTGCAGCCACAGGACCTGGACACCTTGCAGCCATTGAGTCAACCATGAACTCCTCTGTATATACCAAAGTATTCTAGAGTCAGGCCGTCTGTCCAACAGCTAAAGCTTGGCTCAACTGGGTCACACAGCAGGACAATGATCCCAAGCACAGCAGTAAATCCACAACAGAATGGCTGAAAAAAGGTGCTGCAATGGCTCAGTCAAAATCCAGACCTCCACCTGATTGAAATGAAGCAGCAGGACCTTGAGAAAGCTGCACATAAACAAATGCCTGCAAACCTCAATGAACTGAAGTAATGCTGTAAAGAAGAATGGGCCGAAAATCCTCCAGAACAATGTGAAAAACTGATAATGTCATGCAGGAAGATATTGCTGCTAAACGTGGTTCTAGAAGCTACTGAATCATGAGGTGCACTTTTTGTCCACATCATTGTGCCTAAAGACTAGGATGGGGTGCAAACTCCAACAATGAGGACTCTTAGTATATGATCAATACAGTGTTATAGTGTAAAACTTGTATTATATACAGCAGACAACTGTATTTTATTTTTAGATTACATTAGTTATACTGTTAACAAACAATAAACAGTATATTAATACCTGGCAAATCTCAGTAGCAGTCATTCATTCTAACAGGGGAAATTCTTACAGTGTAACTCAAGTGTAATATTGAATGAATAATTATAGTAGAGCTGCTTGTGCCCACAAATTGTTTGCATGACCTTGCTGTGTTAAACCTTGCTGCTTTAAATGGTGGTGAAAATTTAAAGTAAAATATATAAAATATTAGTGTCTGATTAATCTGATTAATTCTTTAAATCATGGGGAAAACAAAACAACAAAAAACTCTTTTGGTGCTCTTCATTCAGAGTGTAAGATTTTTAAAAAAAAGCAAAGCAGTTCTGCATCACCTGGAATGTGTGTGTGTGTGTGTGTGTGTGTGTGTGCGTGTGTGTGTGTGTGTGTTTTATTATAATTAAAACCCCACAACTGTCATCACATTTTGATTGCAGTGTTGCATAATCCTGCATGAAAGCATGTGACATCAGCCTTTTTTTTTTCCAATCACGTCTCCCTCCAGTTTAAACCACTGAAAAGAGCACAGGGAAAACAAACAAAACGATTATGAAAGTGCACATTCACAGACAGGTAATGGTTATTTGTTATATAACATACATTACTAACAATAAGCATTTAGTAGGAGTAATAATACTTCTTTTGTAGAGAGCAGTAAGTGCAGTGCAGAGTGGTTAGAGTACAGATAAAATGCATTTTAATGAGCAATTTGACACTGTCAGTGGGTGCCACTGAACATCAGGGTTTGTGTCTTAAAAAAATCTCTTCACATAGACTCAGATACTTAACACAGCTTTGACAGTAACAGCAGATTCACTCTGACACTTGACAGTTACGTGTCTTTTATTTGTAAGCTTTCTAAGTTTTGTTCTTTAAATGCCAGACCCATGTACGTCCTCTCTCCCCACAGCTTAATCCCACTAATAAACAGACCATCATCCACATCCTGGGGATGCTGTCCAGTCTCTTTACCACTCTGGACATCAATAGGCAGGCAGACTGCTTGGAGGGAGCAACCAGTTCCAGACTCACATCCCCCCAGAGCGCACAAAACCCAGTAAGTTCAGAGAAAAACAACCACTATGCCTGTGGGTACAAAATATCCAACTTTATATCCAAAACTTCTTCTTTATGCTTATATTTTTTTTATATTCAAATCTTTATTTCTGTAAAAAAAAAATCATTTTCATTTGAAACTTAGGTGGTTGTTGTGCTACAACAAGTTTTCACGTTGATCCAGACCATCCTCAGCAAATGGCTCCATGACTCAGAGGTGGTAGAGGTAGGAAGGTTTTTTTTACCTATTGCGTAAATATGTGTGTGTGTGCATTATCTTTCCTTCTTTGTGTGTGTATTTCATGACTCACACATGCCCATTGTGCACCCCACCCCTCCACCAGGCAGTGTGTGGGGTTTTTGACAAATCGGTTCGAACCCTCCTACATGATTTTGGACCCATGGTTGCTCAGCTGAGTGAGATGCTGGGGGAGATATACAGCACCTTCCCACAAGCCTCGGCTTTGGACCTGGCACGTCAGGTACACCTCCGCATATATGACCCAGAATTAAAGTATTATTCTTCTGACTTTGATACGGACTCTCATAGGCTCAGATGTCAGTCTCTTTGTTTCTGTGTTTTCTTTAAAGATGGTTCACATATTTGCTGGAGAGGAGCATCTCATCTCTAACATCAGAAGCCTCACTGAAGTGTTAACATCCACCACGCTCACTATATTTCAGCAAGGTAATAAATGGCTGCATGGAAATGCGCCTGTTTTCAGTCAGAACTTTTCTCATGGTGTCTTTACTTGGCAGGTCCAAGGGATCATCCTGATATTGCAGAATCGTTTATGGACCTTCATGCTCAGGTTGGTGGAACTTGTGCATATTTTCAAGCGTCTAACAGAATCATTGTTTAGTCACAACACCCGTGTCTTCTCATCTGTTAGATTCTTAAAAGGAAGCCTGATTTGTATCAGTCTGAGCAGTTAGATGTTAAAGCACTGTTTTACTGTGGTGAGTATCACTGCATACTCACGAAATATACAAACATATGAAAACAAATCTTACATGAGCTTTTACATTTCTTGAAAAAGTGCCTTTGTGTGAGCCACTGGTGGAAACAGTCATTTAATAATCTTTTTATCCCATTTGTCTCCAGGGATTTTGTCACTCAAGTTTCCAGAGACACCCACAGTAAAAGCTGCGAGCCAATTCTTTGTAAGCTGAGATAAAAATGTGCACAGTGTCAGTTTACACCAAGTTCCTTGTCCAAATTGAATTCCTCCCCTCATAGCCAACCCTTTCTGCTCTATCCCTGGCAGACGGAGTTCTTGAGTCGCTGTAAAGATGTGCCATCACTCAGTGATGTGTTGCAGAGGGATGGAAAGCTCCTGACAGAGACTATTCTACAGGTAAACCAGTAACAGTATCGTAGCGCCCACCTAAACTTATTAAACTCTTGCTTTGATTTTTTTTTTTTTTCTTCTTATTTCATTCTGGCACTGAATTTGTCTTTTAATTGCAACACATTGTACATTTTGCCTCCTGTCTCAGGCGGTTGGAGGTGAGTCTCCCCGCAGTCTGACCGAGCACTTCTCTGAGGTGCTGCTGAATCTGAACAGGTATTGTCCAGCCCTGCTGTCTCAGTGGCTCAAAGAAACACTACAGGCCCCAGGGTTTCCCTCAGCCCAGGTCACTGCAGAGCAGAAGCATACCTTCAGTCAGCAGCTTCTAAGGTAATGAACTTAGTTACCTCCTCTTTTTAGCATCTCGTGGCTCATTATTTGGTTTTCACTTACATCTAACATTCACGCAGGCGGCTTTTTTTGGTTAAAAAGAAATGCTCTAACAAACCCTTCACAGCCCCAAGTGGTAGAGTAACAGTAGCTGTTTTTCAGGGTTAGTGATTTAAGCATAATAATAGAGTTTGGTCCACAATTTGTTGGACAAATGCAGTTTTTGTAGTTTTGTCTCTGCACGCCACCACAGTGGACTTTAAATCAGTGAAGGTGTGATTGAAGTGCAGGCTTTCAGCTTTAATTCAAAGGTTTAACAAATTTTAGCATTAGCTTTTTATTCCAGACATTTGTACACACAATGCCACATTTTCAGAGGCTTGAAATTAAAGGGACAAACTAACATAATTTTAAATATAATGGTTGTTTTTGATACTTACCATATAAATTCTCAAATTGGTTTCATCTGTCCAGTGATTTTTTCCCCAGATGTTTTAAAGTCTAATCTGACCTTCCTGTTATTAAGTGTTGTAAATCCTCTGTATTTATATTCACGAAGGTGTCTCTTGACTGTAGATCTTGATAACAATATATCCACCTCCTTGAGAGAGTTTTTGACTTGGTTGGATACGATTTTTGTTAACCATGGAATTAATTTTGCGATCATCCACTTTAGTTGTCTTCTGTGCTCTTTCAGGCCTTCTGGTGTTGCTGAGCTGACGGTGCATTCCTTCTTTTTAAGTTTGTGCTGTCTCTCTGAGAGGTTTAATTTGCTTTTTCAGCCTAACGTCCTCCCTCACTTGCACTGACATTTCTTTGGATATTTAAAATTACAGTGAAAATCTGTAAAAAAAAAAAAAAAAAGAAAAAAAAATTTAACACTTTGAATCAACTTCAGATGTCTGCTTCATTTGTCATGCAGTAATGAGGGCAACACCTGTCCGTGAAACTGCAGTCAGTGGTCCAGTTAATTTTTTGTCTCTGAAAATGGGAGAGTGTGTAAAAATTGCAGATAACATCTAATCTTTTGTAAAGCAGGCAGGTGTATAAGACAGGGCAAAATTTACATTTATGCAAATTACATCATAAGTGAGCGATGCTGTACATGTCAAACACCCTTGTGTTGATGCTATAGCTATGAAATATGGAGCTACTTTTGTCTTTTTTTAAACAATTTTCCAATCGAAGCTAGGCTTCAGAGAAAAAAAATATATCTGAAACACACTCAAAGTGTTTTGAGCTGAAACTCCTGAGCACGAAAGCACATGTGCACGCCGATCTTTGCATCCAGGGAATCGCTTCCTAACAGTGAATATTGTCTAGTTGTGGTTCCCACCTTTCAGCATCGGTAGACTCAGCTCACCAGCGAGAATTATTTTCGGAATCTCATTTTACTCACAAATTTGTTCTTAATTTCCATAAAGTAACTTTTTAAATGTATTGCCTATTATTTTGCTAGAAAATGTTTCATTATAAACCCACTGTTTGATTGCACAAGACACAAAAGTGCTTCCATGTCATGTTCTATGTATTATTTATGCCAAATTAGGATATAAAACTACACTGTCATCATTTAGTTGCAGTTTAAACTCTAAATCTGTCTCTTCTCTTTTCTCCTCCCAGGGAACAAACCAACAAGCGCCGTGTTAAGGAGATCGTGAAGGAGTTTGCTTTGCTCTGCCGAGGTCTGCAGGGGTCCGGATACTCAGATTACTAGCCAGAGCTGCCAGCATTGCAGTATTCTAGCTTCTTCTTCCTCACCAAGCCTTTGAGAAAGCCCCTCAGCTCGTCCCGTTTCAGAAATGCTCGGTGCTAAATAAGACCTCTGACTTAAGCAATGCGACTGGAAAACAAGAAAACTTAGATTGCACCAGCTCTCAAACACACATTAACTGGACACTTTGTTAAGATAGGTGAGTCTCTGTGCAACATGTTTTTTAATAAAATATCTAAAGCGGGATAAAATGAAATAAGAGTCAGGTTGGCATTTTTGTATCTATATGCAGGAATGCACAAGGTTCCGTACATGTGCTTCATCTCTGTGACGACTGACAAAACAACAATAAACAAAAGGAAATCTGTTGCAGCTGCGTGATCAACCGGGTGTTTGTTCACTTATTTCTATTGCATACTGCTGTAGATCACATTCACACATTATCAAAATATAGAAACCCACCCACCCCGGCCAGGATTTTTCTTCTCTCTGTTAGGAAGGAGAGCCTTTTAAAAATGTCACGTTACATTACATAGCTTAGAACTCTTGCACAGGTGTACTTCTGCTGATAGATAAGAAAACAACTTAATCACTTCCACAATAGAAAGAAAAAAAGAACAAGACCAACTTTAGAAGCAGACAATGAGTTGTGACAAAAGACTGCTTGGTTTCTTTTTTATGTGTGTGTGTGTGTGTTATTTTTTTAGAATCAGTGACATCACTGTGAGGGATGGCAGTTGTCTGTGGAAGTTTTGGCTCCATCCTCTTATAGAAAAACGTGGATTTTTGCTGTCGCAGTGGAGGTTGGTGCACTAAGAGTTTGTGCAGAGAAGCTAGTCTGAGTGTCGTCGGTTGACTCTGTGCATTTCAACCACAGCCCAGTAGGCTTCTTCTGAGGGCAGTGCCGACCCGGGGCCGTTTACTACCGTATTCTTGTGAAGAGGTTAAGTACTGACTTTGACTCCTGAGAAGAGAAAGACATTAAACAGTGTGAAGAACATTAAAATATATCAACGTGTCTTTTACTTGTTTGCTGATTTACTGTACCTTGGTACAGCGCGTCTTACTGAAGACGTTCCAGAAACGTAGTGTCTCGTCACCAGCACCTGTAACGATGGCCTCCCCGTCTGGTGACACAGCCTGGGAGGGGAAAAACAGGAGTGGAGAATGTGGCACAATCATCAAATAATAACTTAAATGTTCATTAAATATGACAGAGTGCACTCTGCAAAACAGGTCATTTTAAGTGCATTCCTCTGATGATTCTTACATAGTTTTACTTCAGTATGTTGCTGCTTACTTAATTCAAGCATCTCATTGCTGCCTCTACATGTGGAATTGTGTGCAAACACTGGAAGTGTGGATGTTACTAAAGTGCCACTGCCTAGTTACATAAACACTGAACACAAATTGTGATTCATTTATTGCGTGCAATCATACCAAATACAGGACTCTGTAGGAGTGCCCGGTCAACTTGGCCACCTGTGTAAGCGATGGATACTTCCACACCAGGATCTGGTTCTGAGAGTAGCCGTGTGTGCTCACCTGGAAACAAAGAACAACTTGCAGTTACCATCGCGCACTGGTGTGCCTCTGCCGAGCATTCAAGCAGCAGCTTTGAAACCGTGTCCGTCCTGATTTATTGTATATATAGTGCAGATTTTGCAGAAATAAGCGAACACCAAAGATTAGTGTCACCACCACAGTGTCTGATGTGGTATGCTCACAATCTTCCCTTATGTTCCTGAGTGGAATGGCGTTATTGCTGAGCACTATGATTTCAAGTACAGTTGAAATCTTTCCATTTTTGCAGACTAGCATTCTGGCTAGCAAGGCCCTCCTCTTCATCATCTTCAGGAGCTGAAGATCTGACATGGCTGTACTGTGTGTTTTTAAGGCATGAGCTACAACTGGTAACCAATGTATCTAAATTATCTGCACTGTGTGTGAAGTTCTTTTTCTATTATGACTAAAACCAGGTCATCTAAACAGAATTTAAGACATTTTTAATACTTTTTAGGCCTTTTATTAGTAAATGTGCATTTAAGGCAGTTTAACACTTTTAAAAGGAGCTGTAACCACCTGGGAGTCAGGTCATCCTCGAGTCCCAGTGAATATTTGTGCCAATCTGTTTTTTTTTTTTTTAACCAAAATTCTCTGAAGACATGGAAGAGATAACCACAAAAATGGGATTAAATATATAAACTACTATGTGCCCATGGTGATTTCAGCTGGAATTGTTTTATTAAACTGTATTAAATACAGTTTTTTTGTCATATATAAACAGTTGAGGGACTGTTTCAAAAATAATTTAATTCAATACAAAACCAACACTAACTAGTATGAAAAATGACCATAAACCAGCAAATCATGGTCACAATTCCAGCTAAACCGAATACATAACACAGGCGTACCACACACGAGTAACTGGGTGTATATTAAGTTGTCCAAATGTAATCTAATTCGCTAATTTAATATTTGAGCTACTGTGTTCACAAACTGTGCCTACACAGCATGATGATATTATCTATAGCCAGATGCTGCTGCGCAGACATCGCATCCTAGAGTGTTTTGTAGTGAGTGTGTGCAGCTCCTCACCAGTTCGTTGGCATGTTTGGACCAGGCCAGGTTGCAGACCTGGGAGCCGGTGTCTGTGCTCTGTAGAGCCTGACCCGTCAGCGTGTTCCAGAAACGCAGGCAGCGGTCGGCCGTGCCGCCGCCTGACGCCAGCAGCCCGTGCTGGTGTGGGGACCAGGCGATGGCCTTCACTGCTGCCAGGTGGTCACTGTACTGCTGCACAGGAAGAAGGCTGGAGCTGTTCCACACCAGTAACTGGTCAAAAGGCAGGATATGTTTAGTTTAACAGTTTTTTTTTAACAGAATCAATAAAGCCTGAATTGGCTTACTTTGAACTTTTAGGTTAGATTCTAACCTGTTCCTTAAGTATGAGCTGTTTTAGTTGCCTCACCTTATTGTCGTTGCCTCCAGACGCAAGGTGCTGGTGATCAGGAGACCATTTGAGACCGCACACTTCCTGTCTGTGACCTTGCAGCCTTCTCTCAGCAGACGGTGGTGTTCTGACATCCCGCTGTAGGATCACTCTGTCTCGACTGCCAGAAGACAGCTGCTCCCCATTCCACGCCAGGGCACCTTGGGCACAGAAGGTAGGAGGGGAGGTTCTCTTATTTCACTGCAGCTACCAAAAATGCATCCTACATTTCTTAGGTGATATCAGCTATATCAATGCTGGTGAAAAGTGAAAAAACAAAGATGTGTATTAAGTTTGAGAAACTGGTTTTTGCTGTGGAAGTCTGCAGCAGATAAAAAGAGAGCTGTGCCTGAGTTTAAAGGCTTAGAGTTAGGGTTATTGCTGTAACCACCAATAACAACAGCAGCATAAATGGCTTTTTGGTGAGAGACGCACAAATCAATCAATCGCTCCTGCTCTGACTGACCTACTCTGGCTGAGTGGCCCTCCAAACTTGTCAGCTTCCTCCCTCCTGCTGCGTCCCAGACCTGAACGTAACCTTTGTGGGTCCCAACAGCGACCAGACTCCCCTAAAAGCAGAGCAATCCAAATGTTATTGTCCTTCTCTCTGTACCTTCTATGTTGTCATACATAAGCAGCAGAATCAGTTATGGCACGCTCACCCTCTCATTCCAGCACACCGATGTAACAGAGTCTCCATCCACTGAAAGGTCGCATAACCTTGTCACCTGTTTAGACAAAAAAATAAGCACTTCCAGTTCCCCCGTGCAATACACATGAACTCTGCTCTTTGTCTGCAAGCACCTCTTTAAGTCTACCTGGCTAGTGCAGGCACTCCACAGGTAGACGCAGGCTCCCAGGCCGACACTCAGCAGGTTGCCCGCTGACCAGTCCACCAGGTTGAGGTAGAAGTCATCCTGCAACTCCGGAGCATCCAGCACTTTGAAGGGAATCTTGGAGATCTTTCGGGCTGGTTTGCGGGGTGAGCGGAGCAGCTTGTGACTACAGAAACAAACACGGAACATTAACCAAAAATAAGCACGGCTCGAACACCTGATCCGCTCAGTGTGCAGCGTGTGCGAGACATTTCATACCTCTTGTTACTAAGGGGAGAAAGGGAGTATGGTGAGACTTCACTGTCGCTATCGAAAGGCACTCTCTTAGTGTGGACAGTGTACTGCAGAGAAGAAGCAAAATGAACAAACTGTCACCGAGTTTTGATGCGGTCGTTGTCACTCACGGCCACCTTGAAGGTGAGATATTTGTCATGTTATACAGGAGTGAAGAGTTTTATAGTTCATGCTTACCATTCTTACAAAATAAAAGCACGACACATGTGGCAAAATGTTTACAAGAGACGGACATAAATCTCACACAGTGGGTCACGGATACTCCACCACAACCATCCACGGGCCACACCACAAGCTTCTGGGTAGTTCCGCATTATTTATTCATAAGACTCTGAGTTATTTTGTATTAGCAGTCAGTTTAAATTAACTTTAAGGGTGATTTTCTCTCATTCTTGTTTACCCTAAAAAGACTGTGAGAGTCTTGCGAGAGGACCGCGTGCCTCCGGTCTTCTGTGTGAGGGTCTGGCACCGTCTCTATCCCGGCCCCGAGCAGCTCGTTCCTCAACAGGGCAGCATAGGCCACAGCGTCTGGAGGGGTGGTGGCAGTGAGAGCGGCGGTGAAAACACTAACGTTAGAGGCACAGACTGGACTTTAAATGATAGATATAGCACGTATACATATAAGGCCTTCTGACCTTTGCTTGAGTCTGAAGTGGCATCCTTTGCTTTATGGTTCTGACTGGGAGAGCGGCAGTTCTCCTGTCAAGAAAGGGAAAGGCATGTCACCAGTGGCCACGATTACTGAGCTGTCACTGTTGCTTTTGTGGCATAAGAAAGGGAACACCTCTCACATTGGCATAGTGGAAGTTGATGCTCCAGTTGCTTCCAGCTCGAGTAGGGATAAAGCGGTCACCTGACTTCACACTGACAGGACTGCAGGTAGCACTCAAACACTAGGATGAATTAGACAGACCGTAAGCAGTCCACTAAGATCGGTGCCAATATATGAGCACGCTCAAATGTAACGTGTGCCTGCACCAATACTGAAACATGTTAAATATCTGTGCCTCACCTTGGTCAGGCGGGCCTCTGCAGGCAGGTTCTGGTGGTTGATTTGCCTAAGCAGCCGTCTTTCGTACTCTTGGTCCATTTCTCCGGGGGCTGACGAGCAGCAAGGCCCCTCTGCTGCTCTCCCTGCCCCCCTCTAAACCTCCGCTCCCTCTCGGTGAGGAAATCCGCAGTGGATCCTCATCTCTGTGGGGGAAAAAAAAAAAAAAACGGGTCAGCTTTATTTCACAACACAAACCATTCAGACCGCAATGTGCGCGGTCCAAAGACACACACACACAAGCAGCTCTTTGGGCTACACAAACCAAACGGCCTGGTTAGCCTGGAGTCATCATGTAAGCACATCTAAGATCATCTGGTTTTAACACGCGTTTGCAAAGCCAAGTCTGCATTAGCTGTTTATAATTCGCTGGGAGCGGGTGGATATCAAGGTAAAAAAAAAAAAAAAAAAGGCTCCGGGGTGCGTTAATGACAGCCGCACCGTTGTCATGGCATCATGCTCGCGCACACAACAACCAATTTACAAGCGACGCTCATCAGCTGACGACTGTCATACCGACTGATGGCGACTCAGGTGGCCAAGTCAAACATCATCTTCCTGTGAAAGGATCGGCGCTGCGGCGGGATAACTTGTTGTTTTCTTCCTAAAAACAAAAAACAAAAACAAAAACAAAAAAAACAGCGGTACACCCAAACGCTAACGGGACACGGTGGTGTTGTTTATGTTGTGAGCAAGATGGCGACCGAATCAGCTGTAGAAGAAATACTTCAGTTGACTTCTGCTGTCTGTGCAGTCAGCGAAGTGCAACTCAACAGTGACGCCCGCTGGCGACACATTCTAACTGCATTGTGGAGGCGTAGCCTGTGATTGCCATTATGACCATAGGGTGTCGCTGTTGCACTGTGAAAAAAATCACCGGGTGATTCTCCCAGGTTCTTTCTTCTAATAATTTTAGATGAAGGTTTTAATCTAGAATTGCAAGACAGGGAAAACATAAAAAAACAACAGTGATTAAATGAGTAAATTAATATAATGCTTTACCCATAATTCCAAGAGAAACATTCTTTTTTAACTTGATTTAATTTTATGACAACTGCTTGTAAACATGATTTTTATATTCATGAATTGTTTTGGAATATAAATTCTATATGATACCCTGGTCATAGTTCCTGATTTCATGAAACAACAATAGTTTATGGTAGTTTTTATATTTGTCACCTTCAAGATTTTTTCTTTTCTTTTTTTTTCTTTTCTTTTGCTTTTTTGTTGGTATGTTTGTTTTAAACTGCCACTTTGATACTCAAACATGCTGTAAGGTCACATATCAGGAAGGAAAATGCAAAATGTAATGTCATATTTGTGTCCAGATGGAGGTGTGCAAGGGGAAATAATTCCCCAGACCACCCGGATACTCATCTAAATTTTAAATCAACATTTTTAAATCAATTTTTAAAGTGCACCTCTCATGTGCACCAGCTGCGCAGTCATCGAACATTTTTGGGTCAGGCTGTTAGAGTACTGGTAGCATATGCTTGGCTAGGGCCCCCCCCCCCCCCTTGTGAGTGTGACTTCAAAGTGAATAAAGATCTTACTTTTTGTTCTTGGTGAAGCAAAATTTTCCACCCTTTACTTAATAGAAATTGGGGAGCACACTTTGCAAACTAAACAGGCAGACAAAGGTCTATTCTCTGGGCTCTTTCATATGAGATTTCTGATCTGAACAGCTAAAATGCATAAAAAGAAACAGAGAAAGGAAAGCTGCCCCCACTATTGTGTCAGGGTTTTAATTAGACTGCAAGGCATGGTAGAGTGGAGACAAGGCATTGGCATCTTTGGTTGCACCCTGAGCTGCACGTAGGCTGTCTGCCAAGCTGCCCTCTGACATACTGCGAGACGCTCAGTCTTCATTTACATGTCAGCAGATCTGGTGTGGGCCACACAGGCACTGTTTTTAGATTGTGTCTGAGTCCCTTTTTGAGTTTCCCTGAATTCTGAAGGTCTTAAACTTCACTTTCATGGCTCCGTTTCACTGTACTTTTTAGTTTCAAATCTCAAACCAATACAATTTGTTAATATCTTTGCTCAATCACTGAATAAGAATAATGCTAATAAATGGCATTTTTGTGTTTTGCAAAAGTCCAGCTGGATGATGCACAAGACTTCTGTCCTGTGGACAGATAGGGCAAAAGCTGATCTAGACCCAAAGGCTGTGCACAATAACATCAAAACCTCATCATGATTTGTTACTTCAGGGCCTGAATGTCTTTTAATCACTATGGCATACCAGTATATTTGAATTGGAAAGTACAATCTTTCTTTAAAATATCAGTAAAATGAGACAGTCAAGTGAAGTGCAAGAACTTTACAGCTGTGGTACATTATTTAGAAAAATTTAGGGAAAGAACTAGAGTTAGTGCATGAGGCTCACCTCACTGCACACCTCAAGAACCAGTGTCCTAGACTGAAACTGTTCAAGTTGCCCCTGATCAGAGGCAGTGGGCAGAGGTGGGTCTACTTGTATGTTTGGTACCTCTACACTGGACTTTTTGCCTTTTTGATAAGAGAGTTGCTCTCTCCACCCTTTGAGTCAGGAATGGGCCTTCTTGGAGTCTCTGAGTGTGTGTGTGTGCGTATGTGTGTGTGTATGTGTGTGTGTGTTGGGGGGAAGGGGGTGGGGGTGGGGGGGTGGGGTATTGGAAGGTGCTCAATCTGAGGACCCCATTGCCCTGCTGGGGGACCTCAACTGCTCATGAGGGCAATGACAAGTGAAATCTGGAGGTGTGTGGCTGGGAGAAAGGCCTCCAGATCCGAACCTGAGTGGTGCTCTGTTATTGAACTTGTGTGCTGATGCATAATATGTGAAGGTCATCCCTGATGATGACTACGAGATGAAGAGCTTTAACCTTTTCAGACTTTATGTTCTTCTCTGTGCACCTTGGAAGCAGGTGAAATTTGTGCCAATGACCTCGACTATGTTCCTGTAATTCCAAAGGGTTCACAAAGTTTTTCCTCCAGCTGTATATGGAAAGATTAGCGTAGCAGTCAGCCATTACTTTTAGCTAAGTAGCTCCGCTACTTTCCAGTGAATGCAATATTTTAATGGGAAACTTTAGGTTCTAGAGTTGATTGTGGATTTTTAGTTAGACACATATAATCTACCTAAACATTGTTGCAGACTCCCATACACCTATTCAAGACTACTGCGCAGCCCACCATCAGCAGTCGCATTCAACAAGGCACTGCAAAAACGTCTCAGGAACGGCTAAAGTAACACAAAGCAAAAGCCCAGCAGAGCTGACTCAGCTCCTAAATCCCTACTTTCCAATCCAGCCAAGCACTGCAAGTTGCACTGGAACCAAACCAATTCCATTGAGGCAGGAGCCACAGGAACCAAAAGATCTGCTGCCAATGCATCACAGAACCTACACAATATTAGGCAGATTTTATTGTGTTTTATGTATTTCAAGAGTTTATGCACAAGCTAATTATTTACATCTTATATCCTAAGTAATTGTAACATTTATCTACTGCTTTAATCTTCTGTTATTTATCTATATGTTGTAGTCACTGCTTTTTGGCATTTTATATACATTCAGCAATTAAAATAAATATATACATTTAATATATTTAGCTGTTTCACAATTTATTAATTTCTATAAGCCTCAACTGTTAAGCAATTAATTTTTTTCCTGATACCCCCCACAGCTTCAGAAGTACCATTTAGGATGGAGAAATCATTATTTTCCATCTTTCTCACCCATTCTATAATTTCTCTTATGAACCTGTGCAGAAGCCTTAAGCTGGGAACAACTGAACTAACTGTATAATGTTGTAGAAATAAGCTGCACATCTAACAGAAAAGATTCTTGGTGCCAAAAAAAAGCAACCATCAACTGCCAGAAAGTGGTTAAAACTGTTGTAAATGACTTTTTTTGACCTATAATCTGTTATAATCATATCTCTCATGAATGATATCAAGTCATTTTGAGCCAGAAAGAACATTTCTGTCACAATCCAGGAAAAAAGTCTCATTGAGATTAAATGTGTCTTTTGTAAAGAGCCAAGAGGGCAGCAGAAAATGCAACAAATACAGCAAAACTGTTCTGTAAAGATGTTTTAAGTGGCCAAAAAGGACTGGATTGGTTAGAATGGAGAACACAGAGTAGGTACAACAATACACAGATTATTTTATATATAACCCCTTTGTAAGTCCTGCTGACTAGATCTCATTTACCAATATGAACAAGGAAATTAGACATTAAAAAAAAACACCTACAAACATCAGCAATCAGTTTTGGCACCAGTTCCTCGTCATTTTCTACTGAAAGAGTATTTTTACTTTGATGCTTAAAAGAGATTGTGATGATAATTCTGTACTTTGATTTGATTCGCACATGCATGTAATGACGTATTTTTGGACCCCTATAATGTTTTGTTTAAGTTGAGGATATGAGTGCTTTTCCATGACCCAGTGCTACTCATTCCATACATGCGCATACATGCAGGCACAGAGGGATGCAAACACTAGGGTTACTTGCAAGAACCAGTCTAACCACGATCACATTTTACATTAAAGGCAGCCCAGTCACAACAGTCCGTCTTATCTGCATCCTCCATCGTGTCCACACAGAGCAACGTGCAGTCAGGCCCGATGCCGACATGGAGGGCAGACTCTGGGGGTGCAGAGCAGCTGTTTGCCCAAGTCAGGGTGGAGGGGGAAGTTGAAGCCTTATCACTGCTGTTGAGTGCGCACAGAGGAAGTTGGGTCAGCGCGTGCAGACGGTGACGCTCTCAGATCCTTACTGGAATTCACAACAAAACAACAATGGGACTTTGACTAATCTCATCTCTTGTGTGATGACAAGAAATATAACAGTTTCAGTATGATGAAAAATTGAAAAAACAAAAAAAATAGAGAGAGTTTACTTGTCACACTGTAGGCGTTGAAAGCACACTCAGCATTATTCCAGGCAGAGAGCTTTTAGAGAGAAGGTTGTTGTGGAAAGGTTTGTGCTGATGCATAATGAGTTGAATGCAGCGACGTGGCATTACCGTCAAACAGCAATCTTATCTTGAAATCATGTTGGCAGTGTCACATGTTGTTTGATAAGTCAGGTACACAAAGCCAATATTATTTACTTATTTGAACTGTATTTTCTGTGATTTTTTACATGTGTTTGGACTGTTTGAACCGTGAAACATTAAAACATGGGACTCTCAGCCAGATTCAGGTAAAAGTCTGAGGCAAAGCTCTCAATGACCTTTAATAGTAGCAGATTATCTCACCTCTACACATTCTGGTTATTGTGTATCTTCAAATAGGGTCTACACAACAAACAATGTGGTACAGGCCCTACTATTTTTCTCTTTTTTTTTCTGTTTCTTTTCCCTTCACTGCAGACTGCCACTGCAGTTCATGTTGAACGTTTCCTCCCACGCACTCACTGACTTTGACACACCAGAGCTACAGATCTGCATGCCCTCCCCCTTTCTGTGTGTGTGTGTGTGTGTGTGTGTGTGTGTGTGTGTGTGTGTGTGTGTGTGTGTGTGTGTGTGTGTGTGTGTCTTTGAGTCAAATAAGGACAGCTATCGATCTGGACAAAATCAGAAAAAAAACACGCAGATTAAACTTGATTCGGTTTACAGTTTGGTCTTGATAAGACCATGTATGATGGAGCCGACATTTCACAGAGCAAAGCTGATTAGTTGGTAAGAAAGGCAGCACAAGGTTTAGCTCCAGTGGCAGAAAAATGGTTTAGAAATTAAAACATCTAAGCTGAATAAAAATGATTGTGTTTGTCTAAAAGCTTGGACGGGCTCTGTTGTGTATGTGTGCACAAAACCAGTATCGATGGTTCTTGTCTTCCCCCCCGCAGGGTCACTGGGTTCCTTCTGTCGTTCAGTGTCACACTTTTTCACGGTGTCAGAATGTTTTCACCGTGTCCTTATACATGCCTGTGACCAAATGTGTCATCTTTGAGTATGCATGTATGTTTTTTTTCCCCCCTCTTCTCACAGTGTTCTCTCGCGTGCCCGCTGCCTTCCCCACAGGGATGTTCCGTTCCCATGTCCGAGCAATTCCCAGGCAAGCTGCATTCTGGGTAAAGGGCCCAGAGGAATCAGCACAAATGTCAGGCCGATGCTTTGTCCTTAAATGCATCAGGGTTGAATGTGATCTGACAACGACAGCCTTATACGCGAGATAATATGCAAGGGTTACTTTACAATCACATTCATGTAATAAGTATCATTCACAGGTGCTTCTTTTTCACAAAGAATTACCAAGACACGTCTAGCATGTTAGTGTAATTCTTCTGCACGGCTGACTGTCACGTATATCACTATGTTTTCAAAGGAGACGTCTCATTAGTGCTGCTCAGAGTTCTCAACCCCCCATGCATGGAAAGTTCAGAGAAACAGTCCTTATATTTGGGGTATATTTTGACATTTTTTATGTGTTAGTGCATTACATAACTGCTGCCATACACAGTTAATGTCTCTGAAGGTAGCTGAGGCATTTGCATGCAGAGGCAAAGCCACACTCACAGACACAATGGCATATCTACGATGACTGCCGCCACGTTTGATAACTGGATGATTTGTGACATTTTCTGGGAAGGACACATCCTGTTATTGTCCTAATCCTGCATTTTAGAATCCATGAAAGACAACACACACAGCACACACACACACATGCACGCGCTCATACAAGAGGCCTTAGAGGAAGCTAGCTGCCTCATCTGATCTTTTCCAGATTCATCATATTCTGCAGTGGAGAAGAAGTGTCCTTCTGAGCTCACTTCCTTATCCATCTGTCTCAGCCACTCTGAGATGATCTATGCCATCCACACACAAGCCGTGAGAGTTATTGAATTATCCTGGAATGCCCCATTCTCATATTACCCCATACCCACCCCCCACTGAATGCCCAGTTGACTTCACTTCTTACTGTCAACCCAACTAAAACCAAGCAGCAGCTGGCCAGGAGAAACTCCAGGAAGGCATTTGTTTTTACAAAGTGGATATGTAGAGAGCAGGTTTGTTTTGCTGGAAGTGGTTCTCTTCCTCTCTGCCTTGGCCCCAGGCCGTGGGCCCTTTCAGGTCCTGGCTGCTAGAGTGGAGAACGGACGCTGAGTGGCTGTCAACTCGCTCCACTGGCAGTAAGAGCGTCCTGCCCAGCCTGAACCCAGACAGTGCACAGACACTGCTGTCAAAGACCGGAGCAGGCCGCCTTCATCCCTCCACCACCACCCACCCAGTGCTGACGTCAGTCACCAACAAACCACAAGATTTCTGTTAGAGTTTCAAACAAACTCCCTGCCTATTGCTATGGCAGTATGGACCACCACCATGGAACACGGCACGCTACTCCCTGTTTACCATAAACAGCTGCCTCCTTTTTTGCTGAATCTAAAGGAAGATGACGATAGTTTAAGGTTTCCTGGTGTCATCTAGACATCCACAAACTCCAAAGAAAATAAATGAAACATTCTGAGCATGGTGAAAATGTAACCAGTGATTCGTTAATGCTGTATATTTGGAGACAGTACATAGTGCACTGAACAAAGGACTTCTTGACCAGTCTTTCTCAGTTTTGTCCAACCAGGTAATTTTCATAGCTAAGTAATGAGTACCTTTTAAACCTTGGTGACCAGACGAATGCAATAAAATACCTGGCAGAATTTTAGGGGAAGCAGAGTCATGTCAGGAACTGAGCTGAGACAGACTGGCACTGTAAGTTTATTGAGACCCTAAAAGTTTAGTAAATAAATAATATTATTACAGATTGTCAGGAGACCTTTTCAGCTTATTCATAGCATGAATGATGAAAATTATCAGTAGATCACGTCAGTAAATGTCATTAGTTAATTTTTTCCTTCTTTGTTTTGTGATGCTTGCCCACAAACTGAACTATGTCAAAGCAATCTCTGACTTCATGTACATTTTACTCAGCATGTCCTCCTGTGGATCACGTAGTCAGATGTTTATCTGTTTGGGTCAAGGTGTTCACAACCATGGGAGAGTGAATGCCCTGAGCGCCCAGTACATAGCATCACTATCTCTACCCTTCCTGTTTACATTGCCGCCTCGGTCTCCAAGCTACACTGACCTCAGATCAGCGGGAAGAGAAGTCGCTGGTGTCAGCACAGGGAAGTGACACCAGCGAAGACTGAATCAAGTTGTTTGTTTTCCTTCTGTCACTTCTAGATGTTTTTCCTCTGAGCATATTTTTGCTATGATTCAGATCATTTCAATGCCTGATAATGTTTGTCTAAAAATGAACTGTGCATTTGAATATAGCTCAGTGAAGCACAATTGGCTGCCTTTTTTTGGTGACTCTGGACGTTTATTGATCCTGTAACACCATCACAAAGAAGTATGACTTGTTCCAAATTTATTTTGCCGCGTGACAACAAGCCAAACATTCATTTGGCTTCCGGACATCCAGCAGGCTCTAGCAAGACTGGTATTTCATGAGGTGACAGAAGACCTCTGTTAATTTCTCGTAACTCTCCTCTCTAAGTACTACAAAAAATGGTGCACAATAGCTTTTATTTCAAAGGAAAATGTAACCATACCATATAAGACTGAATTTTTCAATTTACAGCATTTCCTCAGAATATGAACTGATAAAAAATCATTTAGGGCATCAGATGTGAACGCTTTCTCACTTTGAGTGACTAAATGCTTTCATTCCTTCTGTCGGTGTTGGCAGAGGTTCCACCAGTCTAATGTTTTTGCTCATGAATATTTCATTTTTAACATTACTGCATGATTTGAAAACACCGATTGTTGGAATATGTCATTGGCGCGGATAGCATGTTACCCACTGAAGCACTGCCATTGCACCCTTGTGGCCTGCAGCCTAAGGAGGCCAATCTTGAATTTCTGGTCAGAAATTTGTGCAACCCCAATTCCAAAAAAGTTGATTTTCAAGTCTCAAACCCACATTTCATTCACAATAGAACACAAAAGACATCAAATGTTTAAAGTCAACAAAATGTACCCGTTACAACCCTCCTACCTGCAAAGTCTGGGGAACACATGGTGTGTAACAATGAACCAGCTGACCAAAACACAAACTGAGTCTCTGGGCAAGATGACTGTATAATTTATTTACACATGTGTCATTAAAACAGAAATGAGAGAATAAGAAAGAAAGCAAAACAACACCAGAGTCTCCAAGGCCAAAATAATAAACAAAAATCCACCCACTCTTTCCAGAAAAAAGCAAAAAACTGAGCTTTAGATTAAAACAAAAAGACAATATCTAAGCTCCCTGGCGGGTCAGAAAACAGGATAAAAATGCTACAAAAATTAAATGGCAGGGAGTCCCTACCAATCATACTTGAAACAACCCCACACACATCAGAGCCCAGTGCAGTCTCACAAATGATCACAATCATGTGGGTAACACCTGGAGCAAAGAGGGAGGAGGAGCGCAACTCTCTTTGGGAAAAGTGGCCAAAAGGTCAGTGGATGTAACACTCTCCCACATAAGAATAAATGCGGCTCTGAAAAAAATAAAATAAAATTATAACCCCATAAAGTATATACGTAACATATCATCATGTCCAACAAAATTGTGCACATTACACCCTGGACAATGCATCAACCATTATGCAATCTGTACCCTTCTTGTGTTTGATCAAGAATATACCCTTGGGATAATCAGGCCCAGTGCATCAACCTCTGTTTGTGATTGTATATGCGGTTCAGGAACTTCAGGGGGTTATGATCGGTATACACCGCAACTGAGTCTGCACTGGAGCCCATATAGACCTCGAAGTGTTGCAGGGCAAGGAGCATAGCCAAGGTTTCTTTTTCAATGGTGGAACAGTTCATCTGGTGGTGTTTAAACTTAGCTGAGAAATGTGACACAGGGTGGCTGATGCCATCTGCTCCATCTTGTAGCAACACTGCTCCAGCTCCAGTGGCACTGGCATCCACCTGCAACTTGAAGAGTCTGGTGACATCAGGAGCATGTTGACACTCAGTAGTGCATACAAAAGGCTCAGCTGGAACTACACACATGGGTGAGTGGAGCTGCTATTAATGAGAAATTGCAGCAAAAACACCTGTAATACGCAGCCAAACCTAGAAACTGCCAAAGTTCACATCTGGTGGTGGTTATAGGATAGGTCAAAATTGCATCTACCTTTGAGCTTAAGAGTGGCAATATGGTCAGACGAGCAGGATGAATATACCACATCATCATCTGAGTACACGTTACGGGTTGGAATGTCCCTCAACACAGTCCCTCTTTTTTGGCCTCTTTTTTGGCCAACTAGGAGGTAAGAGAGGTAGGTTATTGAGGATTGCTGAATTTGGCACCCTACCACATTACTGGGTGTCACACAGTTTCAAACCACCCCCAGCAAAAAGCTAGAAAAAGCTAGAGAAACTGAAGCAGGGGGAGTGAATTCCAGGGGTTTCTCTTTTGGATGGATATCTTCAGGGGCATCTTCACTGGAGTGAAATAGCATCAATATGCTATTATGACACAATCGCATCTGATGCCTCCATTCAGGAGTGTGAATGATATAATCAGGGTCATTTACCTTGCTCTTAACTACATATGGGCCAGCAAATTGCGCTGACTGGGCTGAGCCAGTTGTGGGCATCAGCTCTAGCACCTTGTCGCCAGGCTGGAGAGAACGCTGAACAGCTTTTTTTTGTCACTCAGCCTTTTCATATCACCCTAAAGCTAAAGAACAAGCATGATGTAAATGTTCCTGGAACTGTGTGACAAAATCAAGGACATTAGTTTGAAGAGGTGTATTAACAGACAACAATTGTTCCTTCAACATTTTCAGCAGTCCTCGCACACTATCTCCAGACATCAGTACCGCAGGGCTAAAACTTAGAGATTCCTGCTTTGCCTCCCGAGCAGCAAATTGAAGGAAAGGCAGACCTTCATCCCAGTTTCTCAGTCTCAAGGCAATATTTACACATCATTGCTTTTAGTGTCTCATGCCACCTCTCTAGTGCACCCTACAATTGTGGATGGTATGGACTACAGAGGACATGCATAGTGTCCAGAGACTGTAATGCCTGCTTGACTGAAAATCTGTACCTCGATCTGTCTGCACCACTCCAGGAATTCCAAACGTTGTAAAAAATTTCAGCAGAGCCTTGGTTACCAGTAATTTAACGGAGGGGAATTGCCTCAGGGAAGCAAGTGGCATTTTGCTTTGGGCAGTGGGCCCCTCACAATCAACAATCGCATGCTCAAAAGGTTCACCCACTGCAGGGATGGATTTGAGTGTAAAAGGTGGTACAACTTGATTGGGCTTGGCACCAACTTGGTAAATGCTGCAGGTTTTATACAAGCTAGCTACTTCAGCTTTCAGACCTAGCCAGAAGAAGTATTGGAGGATATGGTCATATGTTTTTGTGACCGCTAAATGATTAGACCATGGATTTTCATGGGCTAGCTGCAACACGCTGCCTGTACCCCTAAGGAACTACCATCTGACGTACTACACCCCAGTCCTCGTCTTTCCTTTCCTGCCTTAAGCTAGGCCAGGAGACCTGCTTCCACATAAGCAAGTCATCTTCTAAGAAAAAGGAATGTGCCTTTTTCTCACTTGCTCTTTCTGTTGCTTCTGCAAAAACAATTAGAGCAATTAAAGCATCAACGTTCTGGGCTAGGCTTTCAGTTTTAGCTTTAGCAGTGTTCTGTTCAGAGGGTGTGAGCTCTGAAGGGCCAGCAGGAGGCAGCTTATCCTCTGACAGAACAGGTGCAAGCACAGAATCAGCCAAAAAATAACCCCTTTTACAGGCAAAGAGTGACGCACAGCCACATCAAAGAACCCAGAAATCAATTTTGATGCAACACTAACACGATGGAGTGTACATAAGCCATCCCTATACCTCTTACTATGGTGCTTGCATTACAAGAGGTCTCTGTGCTGAGGGGCAGAAGATCGGAGAGGATAAATGACTGTGAACCACTGGTGCCTCTCAGTATTTTCACTGGCTTCTGATACTCAGCAAGCCCTGTCAATGACACATATCCATCAAAGACAAATGGTTTAAAGCACTCATCAGGTTCATCTGGCCCAGCCAAGGGCTCAGAAAAACTTTAACTTACTTTGTTTGTTGAGGGTGCTGCTTACGTTCAAGAGACAAACAATCTCTTTTTTTCTGTAGATTCTCATGGATTGATGATCACTTTTGCTCACAAAGACATTCTTAAGGGTTAAGGCAGATTCCTCTGCCAGCACTGCAGCCTCCTGTAGGGTGGTTACCTTTAAATACAACATAGTTCACTCTGGGACACAGTTCTTGAACTCTTCTAACAGCAACACCTCACATAGTGTGTGAGTATCTTTGCTTGTTAGACACCATCTGTCAAAGACTTCCTTTTTCTGTGGCCAACTCAACAAATGTTTATGAAGAGGTTTTCTTTTTATCACAAAAACACTGTCTATATGCCTCAGGTACTAACTCATAGGCTCTGAGGTTGGCACTTTTATCTTTGTCATATACAAGGCTATCTTCAACTGAGAGAGATGCACAAGCTTCTTGAGCCTTACCAACCAGTTTGCACTGCAACAGAAGGGACCAAACATCCTTGCACTGATGCAAGGCAGCAATGGATTCAAAAGCATTGAAATAAACCTCCACTTCAGTTTCCTGAAGTGGAGGAACCAGAGCAATATTTCTACTAACACTGAACGCTGATGGGTCTGAGGCTGAAGGAAGAGACACAACAGAGGCTTCAGTGGGACCTTCTTGACTTTGCTGAGGAGGCACAGGAAAGGACTCAGCGACACCCTTCTGGGACTCCAACTCAAGATGGCAGTCTCCTAATAGCTTCAAGCTTACAGCAGTTTAACTTGAACACTCAAACTCATCCTTATGTGCTCTCTCCTTGGCCTCAGTTTCAATAACCTAGGATAAACTTTAAGTGCACTTCAACATTAGACAAATGGGAAGAATCAATAGAAAGTGGTTCAATACGAGGAAGTGAAGGAGCTGGTTTTTCTTCATCTGGCTTAACGGCGGTGGGGTACTCAACACATTCCCATTAGAGGCCTCAAAGTGAGCAGCAGGTCCAGAAATACCCACAGCAGCTGGTAAAAGCTCACCCTTTTTATTCCTTTTTTATTTTTATTTTTTGACCTGTCACCCTTTTTATTCCTTCTTCTTTATCAGAGACCTAGACACAGGAATATCATAGTGAACAGCATCTGCACATAAGTCAGCAAGCATCAAGCTGCTCTAACGTAGGATCATTTACAAAGGTTTCTAATTTAAATGGAGCCATAATTCAAGTATCCCAGATGAGCCCCCACTTATGCTAAAAAGTCAGTGGATGTAACAGTACAATTTTAAGAAACACATCTCAAAAAAGTTTGGACAGGGCCATGTTTACCACTGTATAGGATCCCTTCTTTTTTAACAACAGTTTGTAAATGTCTGAGAACTGAGGAGAGCAGCTGCCGGGCTTTTGGGAAAGGAATGTTCTGGGGCTCATGTGTCATATTCTTAATTCATGGTCCTCTAAATGTTTTCAGTTGGTGAAAGGTTTGGACTGTAGGCACTCCAGTTCAGCAGCCAGATCCTTCTGCTATGAAGCCATACTGTTGTAATAGCTGCAGTATGCAGTGTAGCATTGTCTTGCTGAAATACGCAAGGCCATCTCTGAAACATACATCTGGATATGTATAGAACATATTTTTTTGCAGATTGGTGAACCTCTGCCCATGTTTACTTCTGAGAAACTTCTAAGATGCTCTTTTATTTTTGATTTTTTACTGTACCATATTTCTATACTGTATAATGTGCCTTTAGGTGACTCTATATAAATACATTTGAACTGAAATGAACCTTTCCCCAAACTAACAAGGTTTTAATTGCACTGAAACAAACTTCTCTGATGCAATCCAATAACATTCAGACAAGAAGATTGTGTTATACATGCCCATTTTAATAATCTGATAGAAAACATTTGCTGAGCACAACATACACCGTTTTACAGTATACTGTGAAGAAAACACTGAAAAAATACATTTGAAACAATGTTATAAATTTCAGCAAATATTCTTATAGCTGTACAATGACCTGTCACCGTACACATTATGCTGCAGTAAATATCCAGCCTTCATAAATCCACCAGGAACAAAAGGACTAAAAAGCTTCTGCTGCACCTCGTGTGAGGCGCTGTTGGCTTTCACTGTACAAACATTTCTGGCTGGAATTTCAAACTAAACATACTTCGCAAATCGTCAAAATTGACCTGCATAACTTTATGCTATGGTCTCATAGCAATATACCTTGCTATATACGGATGGACCAACAAACGAGTTCAGTCAAAATGTGATTTGACACGTGGTAGTGCATATAAATAACAAATATACAGTGAATATTATCAATTCAGTATTAACATATACAAGGTAATAAATACACTGTTACAAACAGCTTAAGGGTCAGCACAACACAGCTGGGTGCAACAGGACTGTGCAACTCTGCGACCACTTAAATACATACACACGCACGCACGCACGCACACGCATACACACGCACACACACGAGGAGAATGTCATATTACGAAACATGAAACTGATCTCCTCTTATTATGACCATACAATGTGGTACCTTTAAGGAAGTGTTGGACAGATCAGCAACCAGCTGCATAACTGTCGACATATTCAAAGTGCAGCAATGAAAACTACAAGATTCAATTATTCCGTCAGTGACAGGTGTCTTTTTAAATGGCGCTTTCAACCTTGAAGTCATTCAAAGTTCAAAATGAGTCAGCCTATTCATGAGAATGGAATACTGCTAACCACAGCAGGTGTGTGTGAGGTGATGAAAAGGAGAATTACAGGGCGGAGACGGTTTTTCCACACTGGATGGGTTTAAACAAAACCTGGGTATGAATTTTTTTTTTTTTTCCCACTTTAATCTTGGATGATGTTAATGAGATTTTAGTCTATAACTGGCTTTTGATGAGAGGGATCGATCTCACTTCTGGTCGGAAGTTTGACTTGTCACACCAGTTATTCTTTGGGAATGTGATCAGACTTTTGAGGGGAGGCAGTGAATCAAACAAAGTGCTTTCCTTACAGGATCTTTGGAGGGTTTTATGTTTTTGCACTAAAAAAATTTTTAAAAAAAGTTTTTCCTCTTTTACAAAATCTAGTCTGAGTCATTTAATTGCTTATGTAATTACTTATTTGGAAAAATCAAATCAAATTATTTGGCTTGCCATGTTTTTTTACAGTGTCTCCTTTAAGTTACCGATGCTGTCTTTGTTTAACTGTGTGCCACAAAGTGCAAATTGTGCTGGGAAGTCAGCTGATTTTTTTTGAACACACATCCATTTGTGAAGAACAAGTTTATACTATTGCCAGAACATCAGGAAGACTGTGTGAACCAGCTATGTCCGTTTCTATAGAAAATTTGACACATTTTTACAGCTACATGAATGTGTTCAATAAATTATAAAAACACTTACAAAAAAGACACACTTGTAAAAAAAGGCACACTACTCTTTTTAGACAAGTGTTAAAAAAAAAACTACTGGGTTACAAATAACTTGCTGACCAGTAGCTGTGGCCGGATAATATCAGGTTGTATCCAATCTCGACACAATACAAAGAATCGAAATGAACATAAAAAATGTCCTGAAGTGCAAGTTTGAAATTTAGACTTGTCCCAGTACACGGATTCATACGTCCACTTCACATTCTTTGTCTGAAAGAACCGAGGTTAGGCTCTGCCTCTGCAGTCCCACAGTAGTCCCTTCTTTAAAGAACAGAGGCTACACTCTTCCAGCTCCCTTCCAGGGGGCTCAAAGACAAACTGCCGCAGGGTTTCCAAGCCTCGTTTGCAGGGGTGCCCCACATTCAGTCAGGCCCTCTTCGCCAAGCAGCTCCCAAGAGCCAGATTGCAGGATTGCTCCACTGCAATAAAATGAATTCAGCAAAAATCTGCTACACTCCAAGAACGCCACCAGTTTGGCTATGTTTCCGCCGGGGAGATGTCACAAGTCGTCATTTCTGCACCTTCCTCGTCACAAGGATGATGCTGTAATGTTACATTGTCACAACTGTCAGCTGTGTCCATCATCCCACTGTCTTCACCTTGTCCTTCCTGGTCATCCAGCGTTAGATCAAACTTGAATTTACTCGCTACAGGCCGCCCTTCCACCTCTCCATGAGGTCCTCCTTCTCCATCACTGGTGTAGAAAGGAGGTGAGGGGCTCTGGGGGATCATGCTTTGGTACCAGTTCCTGTTGTCCTCTAGTGTATCCAGGATGTCTTGGGCATCGGGATGGACCAGGTCAGCCCATGTCTCCCACAGAGGGTGGACTATGTAATCAATGAAGCCAACCTAGAGAAGACAAACAGAGAGGATGTCAGTAAATATGAAAAATAACCACAATATTAACGTTTTATTTCGAGAGCTGGATGACTATGTTCTCTACCTGAGTCCTCTCTACTGAAGCTGTGTGTTTGTCACACATTGGGCTAATTTCCATCCCCCTCTCCCTCTCTCTGTCTCCCTGGTGGAAGAACTCGTTCATGATTCTGTCAGTCCACTGCCGGTACAGATCCAGATGTTTGGTAGGGTTGCTCAGGTCTGCACAATGAACCATGTTACGGAGAACCTGCAGAAAAATCAAGAGTTTAGCATCTTTTTTTTTTCCACCCTCAACAGTAAATATAACAGTGTTTGTGTCATGGGTGCATACTAGTCTGCCTCTTACCTGCATCCTGTCTGTGTAGTTGTCCAGCATCAGGACACCAGAGCTGGTGACCTTCTTGGTTTCCACCATTGTTTTCAAATCAGCCAGCAGACTCATGTGTTTAGACATGTCGGTTGCCAAAACCTGGAAGACAGCAAGACATGAAAAATGATCTAATATATTTTAGAAAGCAAGAAAAAGAAAAGCTGTGAAAACTGCTCAGCTTGCTGCCTGAGACAGATATGCAGACATTTCCTCACCATTTCTATGACCATCCTCCGGAGCGTCTGCCTCTGCTTCTTGGTGAGGTTTTGAAAGATGTCGCAATTGTCTTCCTGCAGCAGTTTGAAGCCCACGGCCAGGTGGTGATTTTCCAGCACTGACTCATCATTGTACATCAGAGCAAGCTCAGAGTCTAAAATGTACAAATGACAAGAAGAGAGATTTAAACATTAAGCCAAGCAAACATTTGTGCCTATTTTCTAAATGTAGACCAAATAAATCACTCTTGTTGACTTTTTTGATGGACGCTGAGTGCAAAAATTGGACCTACTTGTATTGATTAGGAACTGGTTGGAGACTCCTGGGTGGTCCACATCATGAATGGCTGCTGCAAAAATGGCTGCCAAGATCTCCAAATCAGTGAAGACCGCCTGTGTTTGAAGAGAAGGAAGTAGAGCAAAAATAAGTTAACAGATGTGACCATACAAGGTAAGGTATTATTCTGAGAAGCCAATCCTTGCATGTGTCATCCTCTCTGGTATGCACTTTCTACTGATGCTATTCACCTCAGCAAATCAATATAAACAGCTTGAGCAAAAGGTGCGGCTTGTGGCGGCACACTTTAACTGTGCCACATTTTAAACAGGAAATGCCGTACACTTAAAAGTACAGAAAACTATCAGGTAAGATAGATTTTGCATGACTTACATCTAATGCAGGGGTGGACAGGAGGATGTGTGTGGACTGGACTACATCGGCAGCATGGAGGTTGTTGTGGTACGCCACGTCGGAGTGATAGTGGCTCTCTAGGGTCAGCATGAACGTCACAAAGGTGTCCGTTGGAATCTTGAACGTCCTCATCAGGTCTCGCTCCTGCGTGCAACAGTGTGGACGGACATTAGGAAAATAAAACTCGTGGCTAAACATGTTACAGGATATTATTTTCTCTATGGTCTACCCATCTAAACTAACCACGGTTCCAGTTCTGACTCATTGAATGGGTAGTCATAAACTAGGCAGGGCTCCACACTAACAGGTGCACTGGCACATAATTTAGGTGCTACTAAAACATTTTGATTGCAGCATCTGGTGCACCTGTAATAAAGCTTAAGTTATCTTTTGGCCTCAACAGGAAAGGTTGTTCGTAATGGGCAGCACAGCAATTTTCTAAACCAAAAGGAAAACTTTTAAAAAACACGCACACCCCAAATGAGTGCACTCTGGAGCTATGATAGAGAAAAGGCTCAAAAATGAACACTTTTGCCTCCTGCCACAATAAGTTATAGCAAGAAATCAATTTCAAAGCAATTATGATCCTCCAGCTGAACCTAACAGAGCATGATGCACACAGTGACATTGGCTCTGTTTGCTTGAATGGCTTCACGCTTTGTATGAACTCTTTCCTGATTAAGGGATGGAAGTTGAGGCTGAAGACAAACCTGGAAGATGGTGTACATGACGCATGTGAGAGGTCGATTGTGGGAATGCTCGGCCACTTTGAAAATATTCAGTCCCCATTTGTTGATGTTTTCCAGGTCCTGTTAAGGAGGACAACATTTAAGTGTTTGAGCACATGAGACAACAGATATCATACACAGTTTCAGTTTTGTTTTGGTTTTCTTCCATCAATCTGTGTCACCTACCTTTGACAGCAGTTCCTCCTGGTCCGTCTTGACCCCAAAGCGATTTCCAGCACCCCCTGAGATGCTTGAGGTATGGCTGAGTTTTCTCACCCCGCTGATCTGTGTCATCATCCCACCATGTTGCTGCTGCTGCTGTTGCTGTCCCTGCCTCCTCTTCCTTTCCCTTGACTTTGGAACTGGACACGGAAGCTCCAGCTCATTCTGCTTGTCTGGAGGAAATAGAATTAAAGACACAAAATTCAGAAGAGAATATTAAAAAAAAAAAAAAAGATTTTAAAAAGTGGTTTTCAGACGAGTTCATTTGCAAGGGACAGCTGGATAAGCCTCCTGACTTGTGTTGCTACTGGACTGAGTAAACAAAGTCAACATGGTGCGATAGTTGACCTCTCACACTTATGTGACAACAGCGAACAGAATTTCTGTCGTCTGCAATAAAACACACTACTAATAACAGCAGTAAAGGCAAAAAAACAAAAACAAATAATATCACACGAGATGAGTATGTATGACACAACGGCTCTAGATGTAATAATGAGATTTCATGACAATCAGACAAATATGCCAATAGTCCACACATTCTGTGAATCTGAGCCATGCGGTGATAACAATACAAAGAATCATGGAAAGTTGGCTCATGCTAAATTGAAATGTTTAGACGAAGGACCTGCAAGCATGCGGGTTCAGTGGGTGCGTCTGACTCATTTATTAGCTGAGTGACATTTCTCGCAAGCACACGGTGTGTGTGCGTGAGACTCCCTCAGTCTGTACATGTGCACTGCATGCAACTGCAGTGAGACCAAAAAAAAAAAAAAAATCTCAGCTGCATCCTCCACAAAGCACAGGAAAATGATCTCGCTACACCTGACAGGTGTTAGCTGCAATGCAGATAAAACCGCAAACCTTCAAACATAAACTGAGCTGAGCTTTCATATTTGTTTCTATCACCGCACCACTTCTATTGTTAGAAAAAGAGGCAGCCCCCCCATGCATTCAGCACCTTGTATTTCTTTCTTTTTTATGTTTTGCTCCTCCAAGGCAGGAAAACAGGCATGTGTTTACTACTAAGAGCCAGAACATTAGTCGGCAGAGAACCCTGATAAGCTGGCAGTCTGGCTGTATGCTGGTGGTGAGCTAGATGGGAGGGTAGAAAACCTGAGGGGCAGGGTGGTTTGCAGGGCTGGCGAGCTGGCTGGCTGTTAGTCACGAAATGCCGCCAGGCTTTTTAAAAGACAAGCAACCACTGCTGTCCCACTGATGAATAATGCAGCATCTATCTGAACCTGATGGCACTGTAAGCACACAAACACCCTCCCTCTCTCCGACTCACTGCTCCTAATCTCTCCAGAGGGAAGTCTTCCCTGAGTACAAAGCCCTCCCTCCTCCCTTCACATATCTCTGCAGTCAGAGCGAGGGGACTCTGTCTCTCTTTCAGACCAGATCAGACTGGTTTAAGAGCAGTGTTGCAGAGCAGCTGAGAGTTTCCCCACTACTTGGCACATACTTTGGGTAACCTCACAACCTCTCCTTCAGCATTCCTGAAGGATGCTGCCTCCCTGAAGCTGTACATACAGCACATTCTGTGATGGTGCAAAGCATACTTCAAGGGCTGTGTGGCTATTTGTGAATAAATATGTGCTGCAGTGCTCACCTAGGAAGGTGTTGGAGATGTACTCTGACACTTGGTTGCCCGATCGGCTCATCTCAGACAGGTGGCTTAACTCCCGGTTCAGCATCCTCTTGAACTGGAAGTAAAGAGATAAAATATTAATGAGGTTATGTGATTCATACAAAAAAACACATCCATCAAATGATTCTGACTGTTGTTTCTCAGCAGGGGAATAAAGCATTTCCTGTTATTTTCCACTGGAACATGTCCCATGGGAACATGTCCTCTGGATTTAATGCGCCATATTAGGTTTGTGTATTCTTCCCCTGTCTCCTTGATCAGGACTGCTTCATATTTCAGCAAATCTCATGCAATGCACAGTATGCATATTTCACAATTCCTTTATGCACATTTTCTAGAGAAACAAACGACGCCAGTTTTCTCAATAAATGCAACCACTGAGCACGGGCATGATGAAAAATATGTTGTAATGCATCCAGAATTAACCAGGCACTTCATCAATAACAGAAAACAGACAATATGCAAGGAAACAGTTCCATTTATGGAAAATCTCCTCTGGGACACACCTTAATGTATCCCCAGGACACAGAGAACAGGTAGTTAGCCTCAGGCATGGTGCTGAGCAGTGCTGAGCCCCTCAGCAGAAGCAGTAAGTGCTCCTCTCTGAGTGGACCCCCAAGGCTTAGCTCAGCCCTACAGCCTGAAGCTCAAGGCGTCACCAAATCACCGCGTTCCAACGGTTGACTACGGTAAAAACGCCCCAGCCGAAGTCTCTGGAGAGGAGCTGTGGCGGAGCCCTACATCCCCAGCCAAACGAGCCTCCTCCTAGCGTCCTCCATTGTTATCAAGGATCATGCGCCACTGTCGTGAGTGATGGAATCCCCCTGGATATAATCAATATTCCCTTTCCTTTTCTCTGGCTGTCGCTTCCTCTGTCTCTTTCTTCAAAGGGCCATCTCCTCCCGCCTACATCCAAAAAACATGCAGGGGGAAATCCAGCCTTTCCAAGCCCAGATTAGGCAAGTCAGGAAAGAAAGGCAGTTCTCACAGCAGAGGGAGAAAAGGAAAAGAGGGACTGAAAAAGGCAGAGAGGAGGAAGAGATGGGGGCGCGCTATAGCTGTAGAGTTCCCTGTGGCACAGATTGGTGGAGCCTCTCTCTCTCTCTCTCTCTTTTTGCCTCCCACCCTTGCTAACAACTGATGCTCATGCACAGCACTGCAGAAAATGAGAGCTTGGAGGATCCCCCACATCTTCCTCTCTATTTCTAGCTATTTCTCTCTCACTCCTGTGCTCTGTGAAACCCCCCCTCCCACCTCTGTCTCCCTTCTCCTCTTAAAATGCTCCCCCTGCACAGTAATGCAGAACAGATGCAAAGCATACTGCGCAACGTGACGCTTCAAAGCACCAGAGCGTTTATCACATGGATGATGAGACACAGACACAAACACAGACACAGAACTAAGCATATTTTTTAAATACACGAGTGAAACAGCAGGCAGATGCAAAGAGTTCAGTCCGTGTTCATTTTTTTTCACAGTATCGAGCAGATGAAAGAGTTTTCAGTCTGCGGCCCATTGGTGTACCACCATCTGCATGGCAACTCAACTGCCATGGCAACAGAATCACATGGTCCCTTCGCTGTTATCACGGTGGTCCCTACTTTAAAAACACAGCATTGCATCATATACATAAACAAACCTATCACAAAGACAACAGCAGGGATGCTCTAGATAGAAAATTTTAAAAACATGAAGCACAATGTCCAACTAAAGACAGACTTTTACCCCAAACCCCCAAAATTAATTATGAAAACTCTGCAATAACAGTATGTGCACTCAAAGCCATTTTCTGATAAAGTACTCACTAAACACTAAAAAAAATAATAATGTCATTTTGCTTTTTGTCAGGCCTTTTATTCACTCTTACAATGAGTTCTTTTCTCTTCACACTGAACCAGACTTTCTGGGCTCAACAGCCATATAATACTTTAACTGTCAACCAGACAACTAACATCTACTTGACTGTGGAACTTGAAATCCACTTTCAAAGGATTGGCTGCACTAAAAACCCAGACTGCCAAAGGCAGTCCATAAAAATCAAAGTTGGAATCAGCCAGCTTTAGTCTGTTCAAAGGGAGCTTGTAATTGATTTTTTTTAATGCAGCGCTGTGTGGATTTGAGTGACCTCTAGGAACTGCATCAGGCACACAGCTGCATGTCAGTCACCGAGGGTCATGTGGTTCAGCTAAAACAGCATACAATCGATGACAAGGCTACGAGTGTTCTCAGTAACCCAGATTGCTCAAGGCACGGCATTAACTCATACATCCGTTTACGTTAGCAAATGAGTCTCAGTTTCAGACAAACTGAGAGAAGTTGCATAACTCTGACAAACAAGCAGTTTGCTCTCACACAATGATGAGCTACTGCCAAATACGAGTTTGAATTTTCAAATAAGTGCATACGAGAGCCACTGTTGAGCCAAAAAAAGAGCTATGTAAATATGTTAGGGTGCAAGTTAAAATACTATTAACACCTAAACAAAATTAAGATAAAAAAGTGTTTAAAAATATTTTTCAAATACGCAATCACAGAAAAAAACAAACAAAAAAAAAAAACAGCCAAAACAAAATAAGTCAGGAAATTTTTGAGTGTAATTACTAAAAAGCAAAACACATATTTCCATATTTATTCATGTTTTTAGAAGAAACTAATCTTACTTCAGCTCAATCAATCTATTCTTGAATAAAACACCTTCTCCACATGGCATACTGTACGCCTACAGCACAAAATAAGCCTCTCTAAAGCTAACTCACCTTTTTCCAACTCGCAAGCATCTCAAAGTTTTTCTTCTGCTTTTCAGAACAGCATAGTCCCATTGTCACTCAGCGAAAAAACAAACACAGCACAAAGAAATCCTGCAAAAAGGTCCGAGCACATTAACTCTTCTCAGCGTGTCTGTGAGTCAGCCTTCTTCCTCTCTCTATTCTCTTTTCTGAAGTGGCGTCAGGCAGGAAACTTATAGCAATAAAGCTGACTTAACTGACTGGCCTACAAAGTCTAACAGGAGATTGATGGCTCCTCCCTCCCATACAGGCCCGAGCATGTCCCCACCTACTTCCCTTTTTTTTTTCTTGATATAGTAATTCCCTGAGATCATTTACTGGTAGACGTTGTGCCTCCTATAGCCTGAGGCAGCAAACTACTAACATACCTGAGCTCATCACAGAAAAGTCCCCGATAACAAGTTTAGCTGTCACGGTAAAAGTTCCTGATACATCAAATGAAAGAAAAAACAAAAGTGACAGAAATGGGATTACTTAGGAACATCGTGACCCCACAATGCAACACCACAGCGCTGCAATCGAACAAACCCCAGAGTGAGCACATAAGTTTACAGTGTCAACACAGACTGAATGATGTCCAACAAATTTACACTGTTTAGTAACACAAGAGAGACACATTTCCTTGAAGGCGCTGATCAGAAGCAGGTAAGAACAGGGTTACAGCGAAAACATGTTTTCTATTCGTGCTCCTCGTTTTGTCTTATTTTCCAAGATGAATGAACAGAAGATTACAGAGGTAAGACTTTTTAATTACGATTAAGCACCATAATCACCACTGCAGCTCGTCTGATCTCCTCACCACCCTTTCAGTCAAATGGGAGCGCAGCACTATAATTTAATGTCCATTGCGCCTGGTACAGCTACAGACCCACCACTACATCTGTTTCAATAATTTTGTCATTCTTTCCCCAATGAAGACGGCGGCGCTTCAAAGTTGAAGTGACCACACGTGAGTTAAAGTTTCCTACTCGCTTGTGTTCTGCTCGGGGGCTTGCTTGCATGCTACCCGCAAAAGCACTAAACTCCTTTAACTGGATTCAGATGGCAGTGTTTGTCCAAGGCCGTCACCGGCATCGGCATGGAAGTGTGGCGAGGCTAATGATAGTGAGGGGCAGGGAAGTAGCTCCCCACTCTGAGGTCACAGCAACCAGGCTGGCGGTCAGCAGGGTGTGTGGTCTTGTAGCCCCGGATACACCTGCGCCCTTGGAAGCACAAAACGGGAGACACCCTGGGTTTGATTGTGGGTTCAATTACATCTACTGGTGAAGAAGAAAAAAAAAAAAAAAAACAAATAAAAAAAACTTTTTGTCAAAACTTGCGTCAAATGGTGCAACAGCATCACTGGATTTGATTCCAATTTTGCAATAAAAACTTGATTGACCAATAAATTGCTTCTTTCTATCCCTGTACAACTGCACAACAAAGTAGGACACCATTGAAACTAAACTGTAACATCATAAAACTGTTGCCCGCTGCACTTTCAAAAACAGCATTGGCCAAAAACAGAACCGACTCATATTGTTACAAATCTGTACCCAGTTTGACTGAGCAAGCGGCTGCGCTGCTGCAGGCCTAGGGGGCCCTTTTCTCATTGTCTTGACAGACCCAGGGATGTAGCTGTCTGTTAAGACTCAAACACTATTGTCATCGAGTAACAAGTGAGCAGAGAAGAGGAGGCGCAGGAAATACAGAGACAGGAAACTGGTGTCACGGTCAGAGTCACCCATCATGGTCTGACAACACCCCTCCCCATCCCAATCCTCCCTCAGACCACAGTGTAGAATACGGACGGAAATGGACACCACCACCCTGGGTGTTTATAATCTGATGTCGCCGTACAGTCGCCGCTGTCTGCGGGGAGGCTGAGCAATAATGTGCAGTGTATAGCGATTTGGTCGAGCTCTGTATAAATGAAATGCGCACAAAGAAAAACGCTCATGTGCATCAAAGCAAAGGGAAGTAATTACTTCATAAATGCTGCTTTGTGTAGTCTTTGAGAACCACAGTGTGTTTAAACTCAGGAAAACCAAACTGGAAGGCTGGCACTTTTAGATACTTAAAACAACACGCTGGTGATCCAGCAGATGAGAACAGACTTTTTTTTTTTAATCAGTTTATTCATACTAGTATTTAATTATTTTTTTGTGGATATTCAGCTTTCCTGTAGGATGCGTTGAAGTGACCTCAGCAATCTCTTTTCCTTTAGCACCATTAAAAGGGTTAAATTCTGAGCATGTTAAATAAGCCACAAGTGTACTTGACGTTCAGTGATAATTAGAAAATATTTCTGTGTTAAAGCATGCTAATCTAAAATGGCAAAAACAATGTATTTGCTCAACTTGGCCACTTGTAAAGAAGAAGTAGCTATAACTTCATCACATTTAGCTTTCCAGAATTATTAGCTGCACTTCTATTTTCCTGGCATTAAATTGTGAAATTAATAATGGAACATATAGATCTGAGCTCACCTCTTCCGTAGCAAGTGGAAGAAGAGAAATATAAGGAAGAATAATTTTAGTACTTTCAAATTGGCCTTGGCAACTCATTGAGTAATAAGGGCCCTGCAAAATGAACTCACACAGAGCTACAGCTTACAAGTGAGCCAATATCAACACAGCACTAAAACGAATGAAAAACGCATCTGGGTAATGTTTAAAATCAGCCCAACCCATTAGTACAACAACCTATGTGTCTCAGGTAGTTTGAACAAGGTAAGGATATTCAAGTGGCACGGCCCTTTCTATGGAATACAAGTAATTATGCTATTCAAATGCAACAGGTAGCTCATTACAGCAGTTATGCAACCAAGCAAATATTATTCACACTTTTTTTTTATCTTTTTTATCAAGAGATCCATAAAATGATGATGCACGCTGATATACTACCGCAGAACAGCTGTTGCTTTGCAAATGCGTCAGTGTGGCTAAAAGTATTTTACATTTTGCATACACTGTGCAAATTCACAACCACACAGAAACAAAGAGCAATTATATACAGATACATGCAGGCAGCCAGGTCACCATAGGCCAGTCAAGTCATCATCACAAGTATCATGACTTCAGCGAGCACATTACAGAATATGTACGGTGATGGTAATTATAATAATTATGCATTGCATACTATTAGATATAGGTTACAATTATAATGTTTAACTTAAATCCTTTTTAATTATGGTTTGGCAGACTAATGATCATTATTTTATTTCAGTGGTTAAAACAGATGTGAAGCACGCATTCAAGAGTTTATTGTGCAATATGATTACAGGAAGAAGCACAGTACTACATGCATGACAGGTTTTTACACTTGAAATGAATTGTTGCTTTATGATGTTATAAAAATCTACTGGCCTCTTGAACATTTTTATGACCTACTGGGCCTTTGATCAAAAAATGTTCCAGATGCTAGTTTTTTCCCCAGGGTCCCCTCTTACATGCTTCCCTTGAAGAGAATTATTAAAAATGAGAAAAAATTTGTAGTGCTTTTAAATATCTCATCTAAGAGGACAGGCTACTAGCTTTCAAAAAATAAATAAAGAAAGAAAAATAAAGAAATCAGCATATAGATGTAGGATGATCCAGGTAACTTCATTACATGTAATAACATATAGCCCAGACTGTCCTACCTTGTTGGAGGCCATGTCACTGACAGACCGGTAAGTCTGGATGGTCTCCAACTGGTCCAGACACCAGTCCAGCTCCTCCATGGTCTCCATAGCCAGCTTCTGGTAGGACTCATCTGCCAAGAGACACATGGACATGTAATTAGGTCTGAGAGGATCCATGTCCATACTCGATCCCCCGGACACCATGCGTGGCGGTCCAAGTGTCCCAGAGTGGCTTGATCGTAAGGGGCACTGGCATGCAGAACCTCCGGAAGACGCAGACGAAGATGAGGAGGTGTGTACACAGAGCTCCTTCATCTTGTTCTGCTCCACCACCTCCAAAAGTTCAGGAGAGTTGTTTTCTCAGACAAACAGAGGTTTTAGTCTGTTTGCCGACTCACTCTCTCTTTCTGTCTGTCTGTAGCCTCATTCTCTGCGCACCCCCTCTTTCCCTCCCTCTTGGGCGTGCTGCAAACCCCCTCCCATTGCGTCTGGTTCCCCCACCGTCGCTCGAATTCTCTCTCTCTCATTAACTTATCCCCCTCTCAGTACCACTCATTTGGAAAAGTAGCATGCAGACTAGGTAGTTTGCTGCCTCCTGCTGTTGGTGTGTCTGTGACCCCCTGCTCATTTTGAATACACAGAAATGGTGTTTACATACAAGTACAGTTAAATAAGAAAAAAATTTTTCTTTTGGTGCAAGTGACACATATAATTTGAGTTTTTATCCCCATCACTGTGTTTACATCCAAACAAATGCATCTCTGTGATACTTCATTAGAACTTCATAGACAACATGAGAAGGAGGATGTTGTCACTGCTGCAAAGCCACTTCACTCCCAATGACTTCCTTTCTAATATGCAGACCACTTCAAGGAACTCTGGTGAACTGCATCTGCAGCAGCAGCTCACAGCACACCACCATGCTTCGCAAACTGGCTCTCTCCTCTCTGAACCTCTCTGAGGGAGGAAAAAAATTATATCAAACATCAAACTAGTATTTGCACAAGCAACACGAGAGGCAAATTTTGACTCCCTGAATCGGGGGGAGTCCAGGATAGGGCCACACCGTGTGCCAAAGAAACCAAAGCACTTCCTCTTTGGCCATAAACTTCCAGAAAACATGGAGTGGAATTACTGAATGGTGGAGTGACTGCTCGTAGCTGTCATTTGGTGAAATAACTCTGTCGTTAGCAGCTATGACTCACAGGTGGTAGGCGCACAGTATTTACAAGGAAAAGAGTGGTTTACAAGAAAATCATTGCAAAGTTACAACACGAGGAAACAAATTAAACAGTATCGCTCTGCAATATACCAATGATTGAACATATTTCTAGCTGGAGGGAGTGAATGCTGGACACATCTGGATCTCCCCACCTTCCTTTTTCTATGGAAAAGACTGATCTCTACTTCATAAAGCTTCACACATGGAAGAGATTTACCCCATATGCTTAGCACAACAGGACAGCCAGCGTGCTACTCCCCAATTTACGTCAATATAGTGGATCAAAGCACTTCAAAGTGCAGTGATGGCATACAGATTTTGAACCACCAGTGTTGAACAAAGAACTTCAATGCAACCCCAGACAATGTTGCGCAGTTAAGGAAATATTTCACCTTTGAAAGCAAACAGAACAACATGATGACAAGGATTCTTCTGAATCGCAGAAGAAAGTGAAGTTTCAGCTGTTTAAGTTCACTCACAGAATTTTGGAACTCGTGCCACTGGCTCCTTATATTACACGTCTGCTACCACTAGTGTCATTTCTCAGGTTAGACTAATTTTTATTTCCTTAAGTTCCTGGTTGGGGAATTCAAAGAACCCTTGGCTGCAATACAAGACATAACTGGATGCCAAGTTTTCTCGACCAGCTTATTCACAGGCTCCACTGGCATGCAATCCATGCAAAAGTCACTGACAGAGCAGAAAGTGTAACATCAAAAAAGCTTATGCACAAGCCAGTGGGTATACATCAGCGTGCGGCTGTCTTGGTCCATAGGGGCAGTACATGTTGCCACGAAGGTGTGACCACATCCTGCCCTCGCTCCTTCACATGAGGGTGCATGCATATGCAGACATTAGACATTTTAACTGGGCACCTTGAAACATCAAAGGACTGGCTCATAGGCGAAGTCTGTATGATTGGGATTCAGGCCATTTTGAAGCTGGCAGCTTCAATCACTGACAGACTCCAGAACATTATAAGAGTAAAACACTTAGACTATTGTACAAAGGCTTGCTGGTTTCCTGATGCTTTGACCTAGAAAGATCACTAAAACAATGACAATCTCTGAAAAGTGACATTTTTAGAAAATCTGGAGCCACACTTCTGTTAGTTGGGCCATATAACAATGATGCATGAGCTGAAGTTCTAAATAAAACAAAGTTATGCGCACACACGGTATGAGTAGATGGAGTGCTGAACCCATCATCACCTTTGGTTGATCATAAATACAGCACTAAATGGGCTGACATTTCACAATGTCACCAGTCAAAGGTGGCGTGACGCACTTTCAGTCTGAGAAACCTGCTTCCAGACAGAGTGTGAGGTACTTTTCCAGCCTGTTTTTTCAGTGGATGTCATTTTTTTTTTAGTGACTTCTAATGCTTTGGCCATATGCTGGAGGCTGCAAAGAGGACAACAGACCTCAGTGTGCAGACAGACCCCGTCTGCTTCCCCCTCTCCCCCTTTTTCCCCTCTATCTCTCCTCTGTAGGGCCACAAACCAGCTTCTGTAAGAGCCATCCACCACACTAACGAGCAGGGCTGGTCCCAAACCGCCATTTCTGCCAAAACACCTTCCACTTACATTCCCCTCACACTGCACCTCTCTATGTTCTCAACCTACCCCCATAAGCTGTTTTTCCTCAGTGTCTGACTGAAGAATTGCACTGTCTCAACTCATACCAACAATTGCCATGGACAGATCAAATATGCACTTAAGTAAAAGTAGTAGCAGTACTATAAAAGTGGCACAATGGCCCTTTTCAAGATATATTTGTGCATGCATTGTTGGGGTAGCATTATTATTGCATAACACAGTATACAGATTTGAATGAATGAATTAGATTAACTAATATTAAGAAGCACAACACTGAAAAAAATTCCAGTATCTTTTATGGTAAAAATTAAGACCAGAGTGGGCTTCTGTATGAGAGTGGCTTTACAGGTTGACAAAGTGTTTTTAATGCAGTTTCATCGTGACGCTGAAAAGCCCTGAGTTCATTTACCAATTTGTCTTGTGTGGCAAGTACGGAAAGAGAAAGCTGATGGTCAGCTCAAGACACCAATGTCAGAAATGTAAACAGATCCGAGCTATCTGCATGTACGCAAACACACATTCCTCATCGTGACCTTACCACATCACAAAGGAGAAATGCACACTTTGACACAGAAACACGCGCATATTCAGTGGTTTGTTATTGATTTGGCGTTGCACGTGGAGCTAAGACAGGAGGCAGGTCAATAATTTACCATTGTATCGCCACCAATGTACGTCAGTTTGTTCAAGTGGGAGAAGGGTGGAAAGAGCGCTTTGCAAATTCATGATTACTCTTGCAAAAGCCTTTGCTCTTTGTGTCAATCATTTGCTTTGAATTCAGAACATTTTCTGAGTTGAACAATGTATTGTATGACTAAAATGTAACAACATTGTGGTTTTGCACACCGATACTCTCATAAATAATGTAATTTATCATTTATATATATTAGTTATATATTAAGAATTTTTTAAAAATTGGGAAAAATTCTGTATTTTTACTTTCTTTATACAATGCACGTCCTTAGATTATCAGTGATATGTACGATAGAAATTAAACCCAGTAGTGCAAACTGTCTTGGAGTCCAAAAAAAAAAGCATATGCAAGTTTGTCATTCTGTATTTCAGTATCTTTCCAAGTGTTTCAGTGCATGTGCATGCATGCGTATATATAATGTCATGCTAACTTTGAAAAATTGTCAGAGCCACAGAAAAGTATGCTTATTTGCCTATTGTTACAAGTTACAGTACAGACCTATTGCTTCCCTGGTGTCACAAGAATAAGGAGTTGAAAGGTGTGCTCTATGTGAGATGATTTTATACAGTGCTGTGAATGTGTTTTTCCTTTTAAGGTAACAATGGTTAAAGACAGTGAGGTGCGGTGGACAATCAGAGAAGGTCCAACCCTCGAAACCACACCACTCTTGGTCTTCTCTCACAAACAAGCCTCACTAATTGTGTCGCTTCAGTTTACAACTGTGGAATAACCTCATTGCCTATCAAAACAAAAGGCTTAAAAACACACATACACACACAAAAGCCTCATCAGGGCCTGTTTGACTGCTCGTTCACAATGCACCATGGAGCTGTGTTGGCACGGGCCAGTTAGAGGGAAGGGCCGCAGGGAGGTTTATGACTCTGCTGACGTCAATGACATAATTCAAATACTTAACCAGGCTGCACGCTTCCAGCCCTCCGGATCCTCTCCTCTGGCTGTGAGCCTGGAAAACCTGAAATGGATTCCTGCTGTGGACCAGAGTAGCTGCTGCAGACATGAGTGAAGCAAACTGACCAGACTGAAAATGACTGGTCAGTTCTTCTGGCTGAGTTTCTCTTCTGCTATCCATTTGTGTGTCTGTTCACCAGGAGTTTTTTCACCATTTTAAATCATTGCATTAAGTTTTCATTTGCATTTTATACAGCGTCCAAACTGGTTTTGGAATGATTCAGTCTGAGAATCTATCAGTTAATCTGCTAACTTATTCACTGGGGCAACTTCTCAGGACTTGCAGATGGATTTCCAGGTAACAGATAATGGATATCGGTTCAAAACATCCTTATCAGTGCTGCAGCTATGGCAGATAAATCATTTAAAAACAAAGAAAAAACTGAATGAAAAACTAAACTGTCAGAGGATAGCAGGTGACTCTGGAAATTAAACCCTTTATTTACTTTGCACATGAGCCGTTTACCTGCATGCAACAAAAGTTCAAACATGATTGGTCAGCAGAATTCATACAACAAGCAGTCTACAAACAAAAGCCTCCTGCAGCAACTTTCACTGAATTCGAGTATGTTTTCAGTTATATAGGGCAAAAGCAAATTTGATTTGGAACATTAGAAAGAACTTTGGACCGTCCTCTTTACAACATTTCTTCAGTTCATTGAGGTTTGCAGGCATTTTTTTATGCACAGCTCTCTTAAGGTCCCACCACAGCATTTTAGTCAGGTTGAGGTCTGGAATTTGGGCCATTTCAACACCTTGATTCTTTTCGTCTTCAGCCATTCTGTTCTAGATTTTCTGCTGTGCTTGGGATCCCTGTCCTGTTGCATGGCCCAGTTTGGCCAAGCTTTAGCTGTTAGACAGATGGCCTCACATTTGACTCTAGAATACTTTGGTATACAGAGGAGTTCATGGTCGACTCAATGACTGCAAGGTGTCCAGGTCCCAAAGCATCATCCCTCCACCACCGTGCTTGACAGTTGTATGAGGTGTTTGTGCTGTGCATTATGGCCAAACATCTCCGCTTTGGTCTCGTCTGTCCAAAGGACATTGTTCCAGAAGTCTTGGGGTTTGTTCAGATGCAACTTTGGCAAACCTAAACCCTGCTGCCATGCTCTTTTAGAGAAGTGAGATTTCTCCTGGTAACCCTTCCAAACAAGCCATACTTGTTCAGTTTTTTCTAATTGTGCTGACATGAACATGAACTAACTGAGGCCTGCCAAGTCTGAGATGCAGCTCTTGGGTATTTTGCAGTTTCTCTGAGCGTTGCACGGTCTGACCTTGGAGTGAATCCGCTGGGACGTTCTATTGTGAACAATCTTACCCACTGTAGAATGATGGACATCAAATTGTTATAACCTTTCCCAGATTGATGGACAACAACAGTTGTTTCTCTAAGGTCATTGCTGATGTCTTTTCTCCTTGGCATTGTGTTAACACACACCTGAACACTCCAGACCAGCAAACTGCCAAAACTTCTGCTTTTACAGAGCTGCCACACTTGCTGATAATCAATTAATTGAGTGCATTTGCATTGTATGTCACGTTGCACCGTGTTGTTTTTGAACTTGCCTTTTACCATGACTGTACACACAACTGCACATGTTGACTGCAACTCTCCCGCTGTAGTTTAAAGGGAACTTTTCATCAAAGAGGAAATTAGTGGTAAATGATACAAATTATTCTTCCTTTTTAAATGACCAGAATAACTAGATTCAGTTAGGTCTATCATCACTAATCTTCCTGGACATGTTTACAAAAACTGGCAAAAGATGAATGAGTAATGCTCATTGTCTGGAACCACGCCCTGCAGTTTACGCACAAAGTCACGTGTCCATCAAAGCAAAGAATGTGTATGCCTCAATGCAGCCATCTGCTATGTTGAATTCATTTCCCCGGATTCTTGGAAACAGGTTTACTGAGCCCCTGAAATGTGCATCTCACAATGACAGACTTTTTTTTTTTTTTTTGTTTTTTGGCGACAACAAATGAAATGAAAAACAGAACTACTTAAAATAAAAGCTGCTTTTGGCTTTTCCCTCATCACAAAGAGGTCACTATAGAGGGTAGCTCCGCATGTTTGATTTGGCAGAGTTTGTATGCAGGATGCCCTTCCTGACGCAACCCAAAACAAAGGCATATTTTAATTATTTAACTCTTGGGCCCAATGGCTTTTCGTTGAATCATTACGCAGTGGTGCTACACTGTTTTCTGCCATGGAATGCAGAAACGAAAACTTCATTAATTGGTACTGAAACTGAAAAAAGTCCAATACAGTGTAACAGTATCCTAAAGGATATTGTACTCAAAATTATGTACTCCAGTTACAGTAACTTTTCATTAAGCAATAAGCTTTGCATGTTTCAGCAAGACAATGATAAACCGCATACTGCACATATTACAACAGCATAGCTTCAAAGTATAAGAGTCCAAATGCTGAACTGGCCTGCCTGCAGTCCTGTGAGCAGCTAGAATCCTCAGACAAGAATGGGACAGCATTGCTCTCCCAAAAGTCCCGCAGCTGCTCTCCTCTGTTCACAGACATTTACATTTAACGTTGTTAAAAGAAGAGGGGATGCTATACAGTGGTAACATGTTCCTGTCCAAACTTTTCTGAGATGTGTTCCTGCGATCAAATTCAAAATTACCTCTTTTTTTTTTTTTTTAATTGAAACGGTACCTGTTCTCAGTTAAACATTTAGTATGTTTTCTGGGTTCTATTGTGAATAAAATATGCCTTTATGAGATTTTAGTGGAAACAGGTCTAAAGTGTCTCTGTCTGAAAAAAGTCTCCCCAAAACGCATCTGGCTGGTTTAACTGATACAAAACTCCAATGTATCAAAAAGTAACAATAACATAAAAGCATGAAATACTTTATAAGAGATCTAATTTTTATCAGCAGGAAATTGCAGCATGGCATCCTGGCTAATTTGTAATTTAGCATGTTAATAAATGAGCTATGAGCTTTGTGAACAGTCAGGCTTTTATGCTAAGCTAACCAGTTACTTATGTTGGCGTTATACACTGCTCAAAAAAAAAATTAAAGAAACACTTTGAAAACACATCAAAAAATAAATCATGCTGGATCTCTGTATTGATATGGATTGGTTAAATTTGTTAGGAATTAAAGGATGCCACATGGTTTGATGGAAATGAAAATGATCAACTTACAGAGAGGGTGGAATTCAAAGACACCTCAAAAATCAAAAATTATGCAGCAGGCTAGTCCATTTTGCCAAAATTTCATGGCAGCAACTCAGAATGATACTCAGTAGCTTGTATGTCCCCCACGTGCTTGTGTGCATGCCTGACAGTGTCAAGGCCCCAATCAAGGAACTGCCTGAATACTCTCACCACATGAGGGTGGGCATTGTTGTGCACCAGGAGGAAAGCAGGGCCCACTGCACCAGCGTAGGGTCTGACAGTCCAAGGATTTGATCCTGACACCTTATGGCAGCCAGGGTGCTTTGCCTTGTCTGTAGAGGTCTGTGTGACCCTCCATGGATATTTATATTAATTTTTTAAAAGTGTGTTTAACTTGTATATATGAAATGAGTATTTATATTTCTTTCCAAGTCTTAGGAAAATAGAGAATACATTTATTCTTATACGTAACACTTCTTTTTACTACTTTAACATTTGGCTGAACTGTCAAACCTTTTAAAATTTGTCTTAGCTTCCAGCATAAGCCAGATTAGTATTGATTTGAAAGAGGGGACTCAAGTAAAAATTACTAGGTTGAATACTAAACTTGCACACAGTGCACATCAAGCAAAATAGTGGAATTTCATCACAAAGTAAGCAGTAATGCATTTATAGTTTTCTCTCATCAAGCCCAGTCTAAAGCTAACAGGTAGCCCACCCTGAACAGTGATCCCTTCTGATATCTGAAGGACAGTCTAGGTGAACATTCGCTCATAAGTACATTATGAGATTTTACATCTCTCTCTCAGACAAATGACTAACCCCAGCATCCATACCATCTGTGGCTAATGCTAGCAATAATCACTGGAGATTAACCAGCCCTTGACTTTCAAAGACGTCATAATCAAGCAACATCTCAAAAGTACTATTTATCAGGCATGATATAGAGCTAAGCCTGTAATCTGAATCAGTAGGGGAAGAGTGAGCTCTTTGTTGCTTGCTGAGCTCACGAGACTGCATGTGATGGGGGCCAGTTTGGTTAGTGAATCATAAATTGCAAACTCATATGAAGGAAAACTTCAATCCTGTCACGTTACTGGAGTAAGATGTTTAAGAGTGTAAACAGCCTGCAGTGACGCATTTGCTGCTGAGCTGATTCTTAGTATGCCCCCTGCTTCTTATTTTCTACTCACTGAGCCCTTTCACCCACTGGCTGTGGTCACAGTTGTGCTCTTTTTGTTTATTTCATCCAATTTGATATGCTCCTGCTACTCCCATACTGCCAGATTATTATCTCTTTCTCTCTCTCTGACCTTTACTGTGTTTTCATTCTCTCGTACGTCACTCCCAGCAACAATCTGGTAACCCTCCTGATCCGTCTTGACGCCACTGTGTGCATGTGCGACCACATCGTCTTCTCTCTTGACTTTTATTGAGCCTCGCTGTGTCCGTCCTGAATCCCTTTATAGAGGTATTCAGAGTGTGTAAGTGCGCACTCATTTATGCTGAGCTCATGCCCAGAAAGACGCAGGTACCCTTTCTTTTCCACTACTGGGGATTTTGCCTGACTGAAAACAGAGAGGCAAAACAGGAAAAATCTGTTCTCCTTTTCCGGTCAAAGAGTCAAGGAAAATGGGACAGAAAGCAGCACAAGGGAGGATATGATGGCACCTTTCATTGTGATATTGTTAATTGTAGTAGTTGCGTCCTGAACAAACTAAACAATCATTATTTAGTGGCAGGTGTACTCTATGCTCTCTATATAGACAGTTGAGAGCAGTGATATGATAGGACCAGAAATACAGCATATAAACTTAAGAGTTCTTTGTCTCAGGTTTCAAATTTGTTTTTCTTATTTTATCTTCCTCATGCGTCATGATGGAAACCAGAGAGATAGTTTCACTCTGCACTGATTACTTGGAGGTCATGGTTTGTGAGAAGTGTGGAGGAGGAAGGACAATAAGAGACTCGCAGTTGTGTTGTTTTTTTTTTTCCTGCTGTGGGACACTCCTCACAGGCCATCTGTGCTGATGGGAAGTAGAGAGCACCCATGTGTAGGCCATGCTGACGTCAACTGAGCTTGAAGAACCAGTGTAGCGAGTACCAATACATACCTGTCAAGTATGTATTTTACCCCTCTGTCCCGGCGTCATCCCGTATTTTTATTTTCCCGTATTTTCAGTTTTCAATTTTCATTTTTAAAAGCATTTCTGTGCCGCTCCAAACTGAATTGTCACTATCACTAGGTTAGTGCCGACGTAAAAACAACTGGACCTCAGTGCGCCCTTTTCACAGAGTTCGGTGACGTGTTTCCGGTTTAGTTTAGTAGAGTAAAGGAATCCGCGCTAGGGCTCAGTGTTGCCAACTTAACGTTTTTTTTTGTTTGTTTGTTTTTTTTGCCCCATAAAGCGATATAGCGACAGCGAAATCCTCCGCTGTCACCATGTTTTGTGGACATGAAGCCTTCTTACTGTGTCCCTTCATACACTTTGGCATCGCTCAGACCTCACTTTGTCTCCACCCTCCAACCCCCGAACCTCACTTAAACACCGAGCCTGCCCACCCGCTCCCTCCGCTCTCATCCCCGGTCCTCGCTTCGGCCTTTATCAACCTTTGAGACAGCCGACAGCGAGTTCTCTTACACAAGTTGGCAACAGTGGTCCAGATAAAGGATGAGAGTTGAATGTAATTAGCAGTCACAGTGTTTTCGTTAAATATGATATTCTAACATTAAACAATACGGGACAAAATTGATCTATGTAATGTGGGTCTAGGCAAAGCATTAAAGTTATTAAGTTATTTCATAAAGTTTATTTGTAGTTCTAAACATAGTTATGGTGCTTTTTTTTTTCTTCACTTTTTGTCTCTCCAAAGATGTTTTTCTGCTCCTGCAGCCTCGATTGCAACTACAGTACATCCAAATTAACAATTATGCAAATTAGGTAATGACGTCATATAGTGACCTCTAGTTTCCCGTATTTTAAATACAAAAACTTGACAGGTATGCCAATACCCACACCTCCCTCCTCCTTTTGTTCACTTGTTGCATTCTACCTGTTCTGAACCTGTAACATGTAAATGTTTCTGTGGTATTCACACTTGTTTTCCTTCTGTGCCTCTAAAATGTCACCTTACAGGAATTGTTTGTGTGTTAACAAGTTATATTTTCCTTCATGAATAACTCAAAAGATTGCTGCTTGCATTTGATAAAAGAGTCAGAGATAATGTTTTAACCTTGCATCTAATTTAATGTTTTATATGGAAATCTACATGAGGACACAGTCCCTCATGCAAATGTGTGCTGTGTTTGCAAAGGCACAATCTATTTATCACTACAGAGGTGTGAAATAAGTAATCCACTGTATGACACATCCATATTATGTGTTTGAAACTTCCTTTAAATGTTTTTTTTTTACTTTTTGCTTACAGCTGTGCAGACTTCAGTCCCACTCAAGAATCCTCATCTCTGCAAATGCATTACGGTTTCTTTTTGAAAGATAATGAGCATTGTTTTTCACAAGCATCAAAACCTGGAATTTGAAATCTGAGAAATTGCAAATCTGCAACAGTATAAACAGCACAGGCAGTTAACACTGTATATACACTGCAGCGTTCAACATTTCCTAGAATCACTCATCACAATGAGGGTGGCTGTGAACTTCCCTTTCTTCTCTTATCTAATGGAAGGCTTATCACTTACCCGACAGACACACTTTGGTGACATGGGGCTGACTTGTAGCAGGAGACCTCCTGCAACACAGAAATAATTCAGTAAGTTTTAAGAATTGGGAGCCCCGACAAATGGTTCCATTATTTATTTATTTATTCTCATTTGGTTTCAGCCACAGTTTATGTTATGTTATGCTGCCATTGCATAAACACAAAACAGCTCCCTTGATTCCCTGAACCAGTGTCAGGCTTACAGTGACGCTCTTTTCTGAGATCACATTGACTCAGTGTGCATCTTTGACAAATGACAAATGTGATGCAACTGCAGCCACTGACCCAATTCAGTGATCACAAGAAGCGTGCATGCACTTCCATGTAAAAGATTAAGTCAGTGCCTCTCATAAAAACAAAAATTAGAATTTAAATGTCACCGTGTCCAGTTTGGTGTTGCCAGCACATGAATTTCTATTTGAGAGACATCTTCAGAAACCCATAACATTACAAATGTTTCTGATGCTTTGGTGCCCCCAAGTGGAGGACATCCTCAACAGATACCGATGAGCAACAACACTGATTATCTTGATACAGTGGCAACACCACTGGCAACACCACACCCCAAAAGCTGCTGAAGAATGTCTCAACCAACATAACCAAGAGAACAAGAGAGCCACCAATTCTTCATCCCGCATTACCCAAAGGATCTGCTGCCTACTTTGTGGTAGGAAACATCACAGGACACAAACAGAGGTCCCCATGTGATTGTAATGGTGTGGCTTATTGGTCCAGAAATTTAAATCCACATGCAGATTTTTCTGAACAAATAAATAAATATATTGTGGATCAGAAAAGCTCTCAGTACAGAAACTTTACCTGGCCTTCTGCATTACATGGTCATAAAAACAAGAAGATAATAAGCCCACTTACTTATTAGATACACATTGTACATTTGTCAAGGTGGTGAAGTTGTTCCTAACAGTCCGGAGACTTGCCAGAACCTAAAGAGAAAATAAAAAGATTGATCCCAGAGAAAGAACGTGCAAAAATAAAATAGTATAGAGAACATGAAGAGTAACTATTGTTACTTGACTTAGATGTTTGACCTTGTGTTTAAAAAGTGCATAAAGAAGTGTGATTCTGTGACCTTATGACTAGTCTGGTGGCAAAGTACTGTAAATTTATCTGACACTGAATATTTCTATCTTGTTTTCCTCAATAGATGAATCTCTAAATGAATCTCTAAGTTGGTGAATCCGAGTAGACAATTATTGTTCTTTTGTCACGCATACTACCTTATGGCCACCAGGGGGCAAAGAGTTCAGTATAGCTCTGTGGGGGCTTTGCATCCAAAAGCCACTGGGAGAAATTGTGTTTTATGTAATGAGCTAACTAGTGTTCTTTGTACTTGATCTATTGAGCTATGACAAGCTCTTACCTGGGCAAACGGTGTCACAATCAAGTCTTCTCCATGCCTGAAATTGAAGGTAATGAAAGCAAAGAAAATTACACAAACAATCAAACAAACAACCATCTGATGGATGAGTGTAATGTCACAATGCTGTGATAAAACAACTCACAATTCTCCAACAATGGAAGAATTTCGGGACAAGGATTTTGGTGATAGTTCATAGTCGCTGTCAGAGCGGTACAGGAAGGACTCTCGGCGCTGGCCGTGGCATGCCAGATTGGGATGAAGAACCAGACCCGAACCTGGGGACGCCTGAGGGTCTGAAGGGCTGCAGCACACTGATGGGCCATTCTCCCCTTCAAAACTAAGAGAAGCAAGCAAACAACAATTGGGGGGGGGGGATATATCAGAATCTGATATATTACAATGCAGCAACAAATTAATACAAGTTCTTAAACCTATTATTTTTAAAGTATTAATCTAACCAAGTCTGATTCATCATCAGTCTTATTCTGAATTGACTTTTAAATCGTCATCATGACGAAAATAAGTTCAGTAATCTACCACTAAGCACCGGCTTGCACAACATGCTGACAAATCCTATTCAGGAAATAGATGGTTGCATAAATCCTAAAATAATTACTCATCCATTCATCCACAGCTGAAAAACAAAACTATTATACTCATTAACTAAGTATGCTTTACTGTCTGTTCGAGCAGGGTTGGTTTTACTGTAACCTGCTGGTCTGGTTTGTTTCTTACCAGAACACTGTCCATGACAGCTCCATTCAAACTCTGTAGTGAAGAAATGATATGCCGAGAGTGAGCGGCTCCTTATTTTCTAGGCATATTTTTGCTTTTTTTACTAACTCTGTTTGTAACTGAGTATCCACCTACATCTTAAGCACCTTGTCTCAGAGTTTGAGATGAATGTATTTGGACATGGCGTCTAACAAATTGACCATATTGTAGAATTTGTGGCCTATACCAAAATAATATATTCATATGTCTTAAAATGTAAAAAAATAAATAAATAAAAATGAACAGAAACAGCAGAGAACTTATGTTCAGGGCAAAATCCAACCAACATGCTTTTTGATCCACATAGAAAAGTAAACATCTGCAATCTCTCTCCATAATTGTTTGATTCAAACCACCACAGATGCACAGAGAGATATAATCTGTTTGTCACCATGGAGTTTGTGCAGGAGGACAAGGATGAGCTATTGTGTAACCAGAGGATTGGGTCAGATGGACAGGAGTTTAGAGGTGTAAGGTCAAGCTGTCAACGCCTGGCAGGAATAACAGATGCCACAAACCGTGAATTGAAAAATAACTCTTTAAATCCTGAGCTTAACTCGATCAATATTTTCATACAAGTCGGATCTGAATAAATGTGCATATACAGCACATTAAACCCACACTGACATCTTATTTCGTCCCCTTGAATTAGAAGCACCACTTCGCTTTTGCTCCACATTAAAGCCCGCCTCTCTAATTTCTCCGACATGTGGGATTAACTGGGCGCGTGTCCCACTGAGACACTCGGCCCCCACACCTCTGCCAGAGAAGCTCAGATTAATGTGAAAACTCTGATTACACACATGCAGGACGACCAGCTGCATTTTTGCATCATTTGGCTTCACAAAACATTAACGTATTTTAACTAAAGCAATCTAATCTCTTTCTGCGAACCAGGGAGGAAACTGCAGTTTATCAACACAATTTCTTTAGGTCCCAACAAACTGCAGAACTTTCAACAACTGTGTGGTACAGTGTAGGTGAGGTAAAGGTAAAGTACAGCAAGGTTAAAAGAAATCATGTTGAAACCTACCAGTGAAGTTACTGTTCTAAAATATTGACATGCAGCAAGAAAAAAATAGGCATATACTATAAAACACTCACTGCAATAAAAAAAAAAAAAAGGAATTAAAAAAGAAAAAGGAGATAAAACTGCTGAAACATCACCTTGGAGCTGAGAGGTGTGCCCTGCTGACCACTTCCTCGCTGAAGTCAAAATGCCCAGCTCTGCACCTAGGAGACCTTCGAAACATTCTTCGTCTCTTCCACTTCCACATCGAGCAACAAAAAACAGTGACACTGTGGCCGCTCACTCATCCACTCACTCACAGCCCCCCTTTCTCTGTCCAGTAACAGGCCACGTGCGGGAATAACGTAGGCCTGGCAGACGCCAGCAAGCAGATCTGGGCTGAAGCGCAGGAAACAGGACTAGCAGTCGCTCTGTTTATCTGACCGCCTGTCCTTTATCCCTCTGTATTAAAACACAGCGTCGACAAGACTTTACAGTGGGACGTCGGGATTACGTTGAAAATCCTGATTCTCATTTGTTTGCCAACTTTGGAGATTATAGTTAATGTACACTGTATACATTTTCCCAAATGAGAAAAATCATCTGTGTGTGACTGTGTGGTCATCAACTCCCATGTTGTGAAGTAAAGAGGAAAACTAGCAGGCTAAATGGATAAGAGGCATTATTAAAGCTACATTATGTCCAACATTATTACCATGCTCTACTTCCAATAGAAGATGATGTATTATTAGACTTAACATTTGGAAGACTGAATAGAACCAGAGTCTTCTATAATTATCTGAGAGGACTTTTTAACTAAAAGCCTTCCTATTTAAATATATACAGTGGGATCGGATTTCCACAGAAGCCTGGAAATATTCAATCTGAGGCTTTGAATAACATTTAAAAACAAGAGATTACGGAGCAGTAAAATGAAGGAGTAACTTCTAGACTAGCAATAAATTCAAAGATAATTTATGGTAGAACTGACCAAAATGTCAGATTTTCTCATAAGTCTGTTCCAGCTGGACATAACTCACTAAGTAGCACTGTGATAGCGGGGAAGTGAATCATAAATAAGGTCAAATTGCTTTTCTGGAGGTGCATGATACTCTAAACTCTGGAAAATTAGATCAGATGTATCTGTATGGTGTATGCCGTACCATACATACAGATACACCTGTATGGTGTATCTGTATGTATGGTACGGCAGCTGCACTGAGGCAGACAGGGTCAGGCCTTCAGAGGGTAGTCAAGACAGCACAAAGAATCGTTGGCTGCCCTCTCCCCTCCCTGATGGACATCTACACCTCCCGCTGCATCAGCAGAGCCAGGAACATCATCAAGGACAGCTCACACCCTGGCTTTGACCTGTTTGACCTGCTGCCCTCTGGCAGGCGCTACAGGTGCATCAAAGCCAGAACAAACAGACTCAGGAACAGTTTTCTTCGCCAGAGCAATCACCACCCTGAACTCACACACTCACCCACTGTAACTGTGCAACACCCACATCTCTGTGCAATATTATATTATTCATACTGAACAATATCTATCACTCCTATATTGTGTAATAATCCAGTATTCATTCACTAGTGCAATATTCATTCACCAAGTGCAATATTCATCATCTTCATTATTATATGTATACACGCACTTACTTTCTTTACAATGTACAGATGCACCATGTAGGTATGTATGTATATATTTTTATACATTCTATTTTTTGTATATTTTACACATTGTTTATTTCTGTATATCTCTCGATCATATTGATTATACTAGATTATAATATTTTTATAATATTTTTATTTTCATTTTAGAGAGTTTGATTTTCTGTTACATGGCACTGAACAGGAGTGGCCCTCCAATCTCATTGTACATCCTGTATAATGACAATAAAGGCATTCTATTCTATTCTATTCTATTCTATTCTAAAGTATGATCAGCAGGCTTTTTTTCACTTTGACACACTTTCTCGAGAGGAAATACAAAGCTAACTCTTTTGGACTGGATAAGACGGGTGTTCACAGGGGATGACTGAGAAAAGTAAATCCTGTTTTCTGATGAATCCCAATTTAGATATTGTGGCAGTAACAGAAGGGTTTATTTAAGAAGGGAAACAGAAGAGAGAATTATGCTGCAGTCTATAAAAAACAACAGGAGTGACCACAGTGAACACACATCCATGTGAGTACATCCCAGAAGAGAAGTCCCGGCACTCTACTCTGCCCAGCGTGTACTTTTTAAAATATTTGAAGAACTGAAACATTAGTGATGAAATAATGCCCCAAGGGTGAATTTCATCATCGGAATATTTCAACACTCACGATGGTCCAGGAGAGGAGTCTCTCCTGTTTTGGCCTTCCTGATTTGTCTCACACTTTTGCCCTAATGAAGTGTTGTTTAAATATTCTTTGTAACTGTGTTTTATTGCAAGCTCACAGTGATAAACTCGTGATTTTGGGCTATATAAATAAACTTCTCTTCATGTAATTTATGACACAAAGGGGACTGTTTCCTGTCAATAGCCTTTATTCTTTTTTGTGCTATTCCAGGGTCTTTTTCCGGGGTATTTTTCCACACCAATGAATCATCTGAAAAAAAAAGATTGACTCTCCTGGGCTCTAACTCACCCTGGAGCAGGGACATTTTTGACAACCTGAAATAAACTGCTGCTAAATAAGGGTCTGCATGAGGTACTGAATAAATCCAGCATCACCACTACCTGCTGCAGCTCTTAAAAAACACAGTAAAGCTGACAATTAAAGCAAACTCAGAACAGCTACTTGAGTTTCACTCCTCTATTCCACCTATTTCTTGCTCTCCTAAGCACTCCTGAAAAAGAAACCCTTACCATGCGCTGGCTACAGTGAAGCGTCTGTATCGATGAAGGCGTTTGATCATTGCCTGCTTGCCAGAAGATCTCTGTGAGAGTTTCTGGCCAGGATTACCAGAAGCATCACTGCAACGGTCTGCCTGGCCCAACCCGAGCCCTTTGAGTTCTCCATTATCTTCCATTACAGAGTCCGCCTTACAACTAAGTATGATGCAGGACAGTGACAAGCCTTTCCTTTAAATAAAATACGGAGTTCAGTAAGGCATAAGGCAGCGTACTTTACTTCACTGAGACTGAACTCATGATACTGCACTAAAATATTCAACCACCAAATCAAATAAATATGGCTAAACTTATCATTAGTTTTCATTGGTTGATACTGTCCAGACAATCCCTCATTATTGATAATGCTAATCGACATGAACAGAAGCCTCAACAAGCTGATTGGCTACTCAAAAGTAGCTGAAAAACAAAGCAAAAGGTTATGGAGTGTCTCCAGTGTTGTGCAATGAACAGAGCACAAGTTTCCCTGCTCCTGACCTGTAATCCAGATAAATGCTGCCCATGCCTTTAAAAAGCACTGGGCCAGAGGATAAGTGTTATAGAGATAAAAGCAACAGATAATACACAGAACAACAGATAAAATAAATCCAAAAGACAACAGATCTCTGAAGAGAGGCCAGAACTGTGTGTAGTACTGATCAAATACACATGGAAAATTGCCATTCAGCCACATAAAAGTGTTTGCGTGTTCTCCCCGTGTCTGCATGGGTTCTCTCCGGGTACTCCGCCTTCAGCCTTCAGCTTCTCCCAGTCCACAGTCACGCATGTTAGTTTGACTGGTGACTAAATTTGCCACAGGCGTGAATGTGAGCATGAATTGTTGTCTGTCTCAACAATTAGTCCTGCAATCGACCAGCGACCTGTCAAAAGTGTACCTCCACCTTCTACCCTATGCCAGGACAGGCTCCGGCCCCCCCCCCAGGGCTATGAATGTGTGAGTGTTGCATCACTGTGTGGATGGATTTATGCTTGCACAGACCAGCAGTCTGTTATTGCTCCTCAGCCTAGGAACCAAAAACTATACTGCAGTTAAATTCTGAAACCTCAGAAATGAGCAAAGTGTGTTCTGTCACAAGGGGACAGGGTTAAAAATATCACTATAATGAAGAAGAAACCAAGGTGCTGAAGACTGTTGAAATAAATGCATAAATACAAACTTTGTTGCTTATTTGCAAACCTAATGTCAGCTCTAGATGGGAGGAAACACCAGCCTCCCACTGTTACCCGCCACACAAGCTGCGCTGCTGCTCTCAAAATACCATGCTATTACTGAAGCAAAGCAAAAACTATAGATCTGAAAATGCAAGCAGAAACACTGAGAAGCATGTGGAAATAATATTTCCCTCAGCATCAGTGCCGCCTTTTAAAATGTGTGAGTGCTGAATCACTGTGTTTATCGGAGCCTCACCTGTCGGGGTCAGCCTGCGTGATGTCGATGCGAGGCAGAGAGAAGATGGGCAGGCTTGTGGGTCTGGTACAGGTCACAGGATCTTCTTCTGGTGTGAGTGGCCTTCCCCTTTCCCTCTCCTTCTCTGCCTGTCGCCATGACAACGGAGGCAGCTGCAGATTGCCAGAAAACCGCCTGTGGACTTTGCACACCTCCACCCCGAGAGTGTTGCCTGTGGAAAACTGTCCTACAGCGGGCTCCTTATTTTCCTGACAGACAGGAGATAATGAATGATTACCTTTGATATGAAACAATCATGAAGGGCATAAGGAAGAGAAAACGTTAAATGGATAAAATGTGACTATCAGTGTGATTGTGAGAGACAAAAACAAATCCTACAAATAAGATGATAAAATAAAATCAATGGAAAAGAATTAGTTTTAAAAAACAAAGATGGATGGATGGATGGAACTAGAATTAAGACTGCAGGCCAGTGAAACTGCAGTTAACATCCATGTCTGACCTTTTGACCTTTTGGACACAGATGTCATTACTTTATTAAATATTTTGTTTTATATTTTGCCATAATTTGCACACGTAGCAGGAGTTGTGGCCAAAACAGGTGTTTTGTGAAGTCATGTGACCCCTGACCACTAAATCTCGAGCCCAGGTGACCATTTGTGCCTAATTCACGATAATTCAGGCTTCAGGTTTTAAGTCAACTGCAAAACATAAAGCTTCCAGTCGTGGTTATTGCCAACACGTTGAATACGAATACGAATAAATTAATAAATAAATAATGATCATGTTTGGGACCTTGACACCAAAGATGCCAGCGGATCCGTCTATAAAGCCGTGCGGAATATCAATTGTATGTTTAATGTGGCTCCCTTAGTGTGAAGGTCCGGTGTGGATCCCAGAGTGATTCATTGAAATGATGGGTTGTAAACAAGTCAGGGTTCTGAGAAAGCAGAAGTAGGCTGCCAGAGCTCATTCTGCATATATCAAACAGTTTATGTTCACAGCATGCAAGAAGAAATTAAACACATCAGATGATTTCAGGCAGCATACGGAGCACAAAAATAATGGGGGGTGTGGGCGGTCGAGGGACAGGGACTGAGGAATTCCTGGAATGTGACTGAGGTAATCAGTATTTGTTTCTTTTTAATGTCTGTGGCCACAGGACAGACAAGCAGAGTGAGAAATACAGAAGCTGACAGCAAGTCAACTAGTGCGAGAAGAGGAAGGCGTGAAGCTGCAATCTGACCTCGCTGTGATCCAGACTGAAAGCTTCCACTGTTTACCAACGCTAAGGCTCTTTAACCCAACCAGTATCTGATTTTCGAGGCAAATACTCATTTGTTGTCCCACAGTGTATTTTCTAATATCAGTGCTTCATATAAACAGCAGTCTTATTATTTTTTAAAGAGAACTGTGAACAAACAGAACATTTTTAGTTAAAAAATGAACTTAGTGCTCTCTAGTGGACAAGCTATGTAATGATGACAATGTTTCTAAATGGCTTCAAACAGACCTGTTTTCACAGCTGCCATTTTGATATGAAACCAGGGCCATAACCAGGGTTTAGAAATGACTGAGGTCCAGCCTTAAGGTGTAGCAGTTGTGCTCCAGTGACCAGCAGAAAAGGCAACACTAGGTCCTATTTTGAAAACTGTAATTTTGAAAACTGTAATGACTTAATTTTGCACACATCCCCTCTTCTGCAAGCTCAGTTGTGTGTATAGAAATATGAAAACTGAGTGCTGAAAAAAAATAACAAAATACAGACTTATTCATTTGTTGAAATTAAAATAGCACGAGGGGAAAAGTTACTTACTCAATGGCTCGTGCCCTACTGCACCTTTGATTCACTCCTCACACCTAAACCAACCAAATATCATTCATCATGAGTCACACATCAACCTAACCCCCTAAACACAACCCAATCAGAGGCACTATAGGGCAGCCACACACACACACACAGAGCTTGGAAAAAATATAGATACTATTTCATTGACGTGTAGACAGATCGCTGTCTGTCTAAAGGGAGAAATGACAGATGGATGAAGTCATTTCATTTCCTCTTTCCAATCAACGTGACTGACAGTAATAGCAGGGATGTACCCTGCAAACAAAATGAGAACAGGAAAGGAAAAGACTCTGAATGACAGAGTGAACACGAGATTGCTGGAGAAACCACAGGCAGAGTGGGAGTCAGCGGTCCTTTCTGACTGTCAGTAAACACGCTGCTCTTGACTCCCCCCCGCTCATTCTATGCAATGCAATTTGCGTGATATATGGCTCCGGTCTTTTTAAGATATATTCCTCCTCTCCCAGGAAAACAGGTGATAATTAAATCAGGCAAACTGTCCAGACAAACAATCCAGGTCTGTTCCATTCACTAAACCACTTGTCAAACAGAGAACTACACAGTCTCTTGTCAATATGCCAGCGTTATTGAGTAAATCATTTATTAATTGTTTATTGACTGCATCTGATGTCTCACTATGTAATTTTATGGAATTCACTGATCTCTTGTCTTGGCATCAGACAGAGGAAACTGCCAATTTACCTTGGATACACAGTATAAGCCAGGAGTCGAGGTAAGGATGTTGATAATTTAAGGGCTCAAAAGATTAGTAAACATAGATTTGTAATATGTGTTGGAATATGGTCATAAAAGGAAAGACACTGAGATGAAAGGGAAAGCAATGAATCTGAGACGAAGGTAGTGCAGCTGCAGAGTCAAACAGAGGTGGAGTGGGTGTTTTCTCCGTGAAGATGAAAGGGCTTCCTCAGCTGCAGAGCCGAAACAACTCCAGTGTTCTGTGAGGCACTTCCAAAAAGCCTTTTAGGAGAAGGTGATCATAAAAGAGTCGGCTTTAGGAGTGAAGCTCTAACAGCATCGTTTTATGTAGTGACTAAATTATTAAACCTTGCAGCAAAAAAAGGGGAGAAAAGAATCTGCTTTAATTATTTGAGTGCTATAGAATCTGAAAGAAAGGTAGGAGCCATCGAATGGTACAGCATAGCAAATTTGAGCTCAATGACCTATTAATCGTTTCTGAGAAACAAATAAACACACCTTTAGCTTGAAAACGGACAGAATTAGAACAAACATATGAAAGACAACAAAAAAAACCTCTTGAATAAATAAAGGAATCTTTGTTTGTGTGTCAGCGTCTGTTCTTCACTTTTCTGACAAATGTCCAATCTAAATTACAGTTGGAGGGAATACCGCTGGCAACACCAAGAAGTGCAGATTCTAGTCTGACGTAGCTTGGTTGACTTTGGATATATTATATTATGGCTAAAATATTTTTTTTTTGCACTGGTGAAAATACTGCCACAGCCAAATTCTCACATACCAGCTACACCAGCTGGTTGCTGTGTAGGATGTATACCCACCAGCCACTTTATTAGCTACACCACACTAGTACGGGGTTGGAAGCCCTTTTTTCTGCCTTAATTTTTGATGGCACAGATTCGAGAAAGTGCTGGAAACATTCCTCTGAGATTTTGGTCCATATTAATATGATAGAATCACCCGGTTATTGCAGATTTGTCAGCTGCACATCCATGATGTGAATCTGATGTTTCACCACATCCCAAATGTGTTCTACTGGACTGAGATGTTGTGACTTTGGAGGCCATTTGAATACAGTGAACTCATTCAGGTTCAAGAAACCAGTTTGAGGTGATTCGAGCTTTGTGATACGGTGTGTTATCATGGTTAGCCAGGCAACGTTTTTTCAGGTTCTATTATCTGATTTTGTTGAGCCAGTGTGAATTGTAGCCTCAGTTTCCTGTTATCAGTTGACAGGAGTGGCACCCAGTGTGGTCTTCTGCTATTGTAACCCATTTGCCTCATGGTTCAACATGTTGTGCATTCAGAGATGCTGCATTTATACAGGAATGGGGTTCATTCATTCAGGTGCAATACTGGGGAAGCACAACAGTTTTTGACCGTGTTGTCTGTGTCAGGTATGTCAGCATTGACAACTAATGCTCAACTAGTGATACAAGAACTGCATATTGTCTGTCACAAACAATAAAGACGAAGTTGAGGCAAAGATGTTTGGACTTGTCAAGTGTTTGAGCGCACAGCCGTGGAGCATGCATCAGAAGCAGCTCAGGTAATGTGGCGCCAAGTACCGGCTTATTGGAAAGCTGATACAATAACGAGTTACTTTACCTTCCTATCAGCTCAAAGTGGTCTTCTGTCACTTCTGTCAGTAGATCAGCAGCTTCTGAAACACTCAAGACCAGCCTTTCTGGTATCAACAACCACTACGTTCAAAGCCACTTAAATCACCTTTCTTCCCCATTCTGATGCTCACTTTGAACTTCAGCGGGTCGTCTTCACCATGCCTACATGCCAAAATGCATTGAGTTGCTGCCATGTGATCGGCTGATGAGACATTTGCTTCACAAGCAGCTACCTAACAAAGTGGACGGTGAGTGAGTATTTAAGCAGGCAACATCAACTTCCTTCATCAATTTATAACAGTGGAAACGCTAAACAACAACACTTAGCCTGTTGTGTTTGCAATCAGCCACATGATCGAGGTGTAGTGGTTTCACTGATTGAATTCAGTGGTGCATTTTTTTGTTTTGTTTTTTCTGTAGCAAGGGAAAGAAATGACTGACAACAATAAGGTTTGGCAAAAGGCTGTTCCTAAATTAAGTCTAATGAGATGTTTGTTCAAACTGGGCTTGACAGGCCTATTATGAACATATAAAAATGTTGTCCACTGTTAGAGAAAAATGCTGGCATGAAAGTAAACATGAAAAATGATCTATTTCCTGACATGACTGTACTACATTATGTTCTATATTTCTATTCAGCTAAATAAGAAACAAGCAACACTGAAAGAGTGGGCAGGTTTTGCAGTAGGCAGGTTTCTAAATATTGTTCCATTATCATACTTTTTACATACGTAAAGGATAGAGGGTTATGAAGGCCAATCACAGCAGGAAAACTTTAACCATCCAGGATTTTACTTGGCCTCTGTGCTCCTGTTGGACATTGTCAACATAAATGAACTGGCCTGCCTGCGCAGCAATAAACACCACTGACACAGAGGAGAAGCAGATGGGCCTCTGTCAGATCCTTGTCCTTCCTCCTCTTATCCAGGTTTCCATTCGGTCTCTGCCCCAAATGTTTCCCTAGTGTGAGCTGTCTTTAACACCTTCATCCTCTTCCCACTCTGCCTCTCACTTCTAAACTCAACTCTCCATCTTATTCACTTTCTCACGCACACACGTCATGCTGACCATGAACACACACACACACACACACACACACACACCACACACCACACACACACACACACAAACACCATCTCCCTCTCTGCAGTGTATTCTGCCAGATAGTGGTCTGTTGTGTACAGTACAGTCATCTGTTTATGAGTCACTGACCGCCACACAGACATACTGCACCTGTGTGTTTTCTTGCTAGAGCTCAATGTATGTTTATTCAGAAGGAAACACAAAGAAATCAAACATTACAAAATATGTAGAAAACTGTGGAACTGCAAACTTTAAAGGTGAGACATAGAATTTCAGATACAAGGAAATTACATGTAGCAGGGTAATGAATGTATGGATGGGCTCATGAATTAACAGATGGTTGGTGGGAAAAATCAGCACTTACATCACCTGGTGTTACTCCATGCGCACTTCTACTTTTCTTCATCCTGAGGGATACTCAGCAAAACTCTCTGTCCCTGTGTCAGATCCTCCAAAAATGCAGGTCGTTCCTGCTTCTTCTGCTGTGGGCAGCTTCACCAGTACGCCTGCATACGGGAAGTGGGGAGGGTGTGGGGAACAATGTTAAAGTAACAATAGCCTCCATCATAGTAAATCAGTCTGCAGTTGATGTCAGACTTGCTTTAGCCTTGCATCAGACTTGAATAGTTTAGGCTGACTATACGGTGTACATGCAGAGAGTGCTACAACTTTGATACAAAGAAACTGAGCTGTAATATATTACTTTTCTTCTTGTTTTACAATTGCCATCATTTGAACAATATGCTGCAGTAAAATGAAAGGCATCACAACTTGAAGGCAGTAAAAATCAAGCAGGAAAGTGTAAAACAGAAGTGTAAAGCTTAGCACATGTTCAGTGTTAATACCAAAGCCACTGTAATCACTTTTAGAAACATTTTCATCTATGCTAGCAGAGTGGCTTAGAGAGGCAATGCCACTGAGTTGGTCTATCATCGTGGTCCACAGTGAAGTATCTCAGCAATGATGTGTTGCCATCAAATTTTCTACAGACATTCTTGGTCTCAAAGAATAAAGCCTGGTCCCTTTCTTTCATCATCATACTGAATGTGACATTCCTCGTTGAAGCAACTATAGGATGGATGGACACGGAATTGCATGTGATCACGTCTTTGTGCTGATCCCTTGTGGATTGTGTGCTCTACATTATGTTAGCATCTCAACCCTCCCAGTCTTGCGTCTAGTGTAGGAAAACCTCTTAAATATTAAGTGTGTAAACAAAAGCAACTGTAAGAAGGCATAAAGTCTTTCACATACAAGGAAATGTGGTGTGAAATGGTGTATTTAATTCAAATTAAGTAGTGTTTGTGCCAAACCCAACAAACCAAAACAGAAAAAAAAAACAAGTTAACAATCACTTAAAGTTTGAACCACAGTCTAACTTTCTATCAGAAAGCCCTGAAACTGAAATAAAGATTGGTGCACATGGTGGTGTACCAGCAATGCCAGCATCTATGTAGGTCCTATTATTCTGACCTCAACCATAACAATGGACACTTTTATTCCCCATTAGGTTAAAGTCTCTATCTGATAACAGACAGGCATTACTGTTAGCAAAGGAGTGGCACTTGATTAGGTCCAGAGAGGTGGAGCTGGCCAAGGTCAAGCTTCTTTAGCTTTGGCGCGAGTATCACTTGGACTACTTGCTTTTAACCCAGTTCACTCTGCCAGCTTCTCTGAATGTAGTGACTACACACTCATCAATTATAGAATGATCACAGCTGGTGGAAAATCACCACAAGGCAGAAATGACTGACTAATCAATGTGACAGGCATAAATCAATATTTTCCATGTCATGATTGATCCCCACAGTGTTGCACCCACATTAACCTGAATTTGGCTGGCACTGTGTCCTTCTGTTAATGTCTGTGTAGGACTGCTGAGAGACTTTTAGTGCTCTCCAGCTGCTGCCAAGTTAAATGGCATGAAAGGAGAATTTCCTAACTGCGATTTAACCTTGCTAATAGATGCTCAAAAAGATCAACTAGTATATGTGTGGTGTTAAAGTGACTTCAAAGTTCCCTCTCTTATGATGGAAAACTGACTGCCACTTATACAGCACTCTGCTTCTTTACTACAAATTGACAGTTGTTTGAATCTACGCCACTTCTAGATGATTCTTCTGAAAAGTGGAATGACTCATTCAAATAATTTAGAGATCCTTTTAAATCTTCAGCAAGACTCATAGGCATCCACAAGCTTTTTCTCCTGAAAGCCTTTAAGTGTTCTTTAGGACAACTTCAATAAAAAAAAAAAAAAGAGGACCCTTATTGTCATAACAGGGTCCACCTGTCCCTCTCTAAGGACATTCTAATTATTGGCACTACTCTGAAGCTTCTGGTTCTAAGCTTAAGAATTTGAAGGTGTGATAAATGCACTTACGTTTATTATGTGATAAATCTTTATTTATTTTAAGTACACTGCTCAAAAAAAAGAACACTTTGAATACATCAGATCTCAATGGGAAATAAAGCATGCAGGATATCTATATTGATATCGACTGGGTAATGCGTTAGGAATGAAAGGATGCCATGTCACGTGATGTAACGAAATTGAGGGCTGAATTCAAAGACACCCTGAAGTCAAAGTGGAAAAATTATGCAGCAGGCTAGTCCGTTTTGCCAAAAGTTCATGGCAGCAACTCAAATGGTACTCAGTTATATGTCCCTACATGATTGTAAGCATGCCTGACAACACTGGGGGATGCTCCTGATGAGATGATGATGGTGTTCTGGGGGAATTCCTCCCTGATCTGTAGCAGAGCATCACTGAGCTCCTGGACAGTCTGAGGTGCAACCTGGCAGCACGAGATGGACCAAAACATAATGTTCTACTGCAGTGGTTCCCAAAGTGTGGGCCATGGCCCGAAGGTACTGCAGGGGGGGGGGGGGGGGGGGGGGGGGGGGCAGTAATAACAGAAATTCAGTTTGAAATTACTCACAAGCGTGCAGTTACATATTTATATAAATTATTAATTTATATAAAAAAGACAATTAAAACTAGAAGGTGATTAGCTTGTGACATTACTCATTACTCTGACCTAAATTTACTGCTCTTGTATAGACATGTGTCCAGTGGCATATGGGTCACATATGACATTAGAACTTTACATATGACTGGGTAGTATAAGCAATTTATAGCCAACAGCCTGTGGTGTTTATGTTGTTGTAATCAAATTTTCAAGGAAATGCATCACTTCCTCTTTCATTTTGATGACAGTGAATACAGGCTCCTAGCCAGGAAAATTTTACCGGCTGCCGCTATCAGATGACTATTCAGAAGACAGATGGGGGGGGGGGTTTTCTGGTTTTTAAATGGGCCACAGCACTCTTGACTTTAGCAACCACTGTTTTATTGGTTTTAGTTCATGCGAGCATGGGGGGTCAGTCAGGGGTATCAATTCCTTCATCCTCCATGAACTGCCTGGATACTCTCGCCACATGAGGCCGCGCATTTCTGTGCACCAGGAGGAACCCAGGACCCACTGCACCAGTCCAGGGCCTGACAGTGGGTCCAAGGATTTCATCCAGATACCTAATGGCAGTCAGGGTGCCGTTGCCTAGCCTGTAGAGGTCTGTGGATCCCTCCAGGATATGCCTCCCCAGACCATCATTGACTCACCACTATTCTCCATGGCTTCTTTAGACCCTTCTACAGCCCTGCCCAGCTCTCCTAGAGTAACTGGCCCTCTTCTGGAATCTCCTCCATGCTCTTGAGACTGTGGTAGTAGACACAGCAAACCTTCTGGCAATGGCACATATTGTCTCCCCCTATAAAACCATTCCTGATTTGGGGGTTGTCTCATTGTTGCCCCTCTACTGCACCTGTTACTAATTTCATTAACACCAAAACAGCTGAAAACTGATTAACAACCCCCTCTGCTACTTAACTGAGCAGCGTGCACCTATATGTATAAGTCTTGCCCAGCCTTACACAGTGAAGAAGAACAAACTACAACTGGAAGATGGCAACTTGTGTAGCTGTCACGATAGCGCTCCCCAACTTGATGATAAGAAAGGCAGTAAGAGTAGTAAGTGTCAGGTATGGAAGTTCTTTGTGTTGTCACTCTGAAATTCATGTTGCAAACCTTTTTTTAGACAGCTTGCACTGATTGTACCATGGTCCAAATTGGGGATTGAGAATTGTGTAATATTTTTCCATTGATATCGTCCTTGTTCCTGCACCCCTTCAACTGCTGGATGGCTTTTATAATTGTGTAATTCTACTACTACAATTCTGATATTGTGACATTAAGATAAGACTGAGACTTCACTAGCAGGTATAATGTTTAATGGAAAACCATTTTAGCCCCTAAAAGCAAAGTTTGTTTTTTTTTCTGTTAAGTAGGTGCTAAACTATAATTGTCCCAGTTATCAAAATTTCAGAAATTTCATATAAATTATTGTGGTGAGCCACCATGATGCTCTTTCATCATTAATAAACAAATCATTAAAGGTCATGCTGTTACAGATCACCAGTGGATGTGCAGACCTGAAAGCCAAAGCCTATTTCAGTGAAAAATGACTGGAAACAGATGGTAAAAGGTTATGCAGAATCGTGCCATATAAGCCCAGAAATGACAGATATTTGTAACCCCACAATAGTTTTAAAGCTAGTCTAAAAAAGGTCACTGTGTCCTTACTCCTTCAGAGACGCAAAGAAGCATGTGCTCAGTGTACAATATGCCCAAAGGTCTCAATTTAGTGTAGCTGTATAGATGTGAGTCTCTCTGTGTTGGCCTTGCGACAGACTGGTGACCTGTCCAGGGTGTACCTGTGATAGCTGGGATAGGCTCCAGCCCCTCCCCCTGCAACCCTGAACTGGATGGATGGATGGATGGATGGATGGATGATGATGGATGGACGGACGGATGGATGGATGAACGGAATACATTTTTAAACAGTATGGGACTTGGCAGCCTCTATGAGACCACTTGTTGTAAATTTAGAGCATACACCAGTGATTCCCCTAAGTGGGCCCGCAGTAATAACAGAAATTCAGTTTGAATTACTCACAAGTGTGGATAGTTACAGATTTATAGAAATGTATTTGTTTGCATAAAAAGTGAATTAAAACTGGTGGTAGGAGGTGGTTAGTTTGTGATAATACTCATTACTCTGACCTAAATTTACTGCTCTTGTACTGAAGTTTGTGTCCCAGTGGCAAGTGGGTCACATAATGGCATTAGCACTTTACATATGACTGGGTAGTATAGGCAATTTATAGCCAACAGCCTGTGTTTTTTTGTTTGTTTTTTTTTTATGTTGTTTTTAATCAAATTTTTGAGGAAATGCATCACTTCCTCTTTCATTTTGATGACAGTGAAGACCGGCTCCTAGCCAGGAAAAATTTCACAGGCCAGTGCTATCGGACACGACCGGGGGATTTTCAGGGTTATTAAGTGGACCGCAGCACTCTTGACTTAGGGAACCACTGGCATCCACTATTTAATTATTTGTTTCTGTGCGTCAAAGGCTGTTTTGAAAGCTGTGGCATTTCCAAGAACCTGACCGCTAACAGGAAAACAGCTGAGTTCCAGCAACAAAAAATATTATTGAACCAAAGAAGCTTAAATGTCGGATTGAAACAGAAGTAGAACTTCTAATCACAAAATCTACTAGGGCTAAGTACTTTTAGTTCCCAGTGGTCAATACAAAGGTCAGTTCATTTAATTTTAAGGCCACCGTGGCAGCTGTATAATGTATATAAACTAACTGTTTTACTGAGGTAAACCAGATAAATTATGGTAATTCTAATACTTTGCTTTTTATTGTCATCTTTTGTCAAAATATTGTATCTCCTTGAAGATATTTTAGACAGTATCTTAAGGAGATCAGTAAATTGACTACTCAGGCTTACATTTTTTTAACCTTGTTAAAAAAAAATGTTTGTCGCAATATTACTTTCAAGTGTTCTTCCTTGCCATTAGTCTTAATGAAAAATCTTAAGGCTCTGTCAATACATCCAAGGAAGGAATAAGCCTTTTGAGACTTGAGAATTTAAACATAAAACCCGAGAGAGCTTTCAAACAGTCACACAGTCAAACACAGTCTCCACTTACTAGAAGAAAAAACTAAAAAACATTCTCACAGCCTCATCTAAAGGTCATCCTCTGGGGTCTGTCTGTACCTCTACAAATAATTGGTTGTTCATATGAAGAAGCTACCAGAATGCACGATCATGAGGGAGCACTCGAGATGCTGATTGTAAGGATTGGCATGGATTTGAAGAGCAAACCAGAGATCATTGTGCTACACGTATGTTATCATTGAATTAGGGAGAAAATACCAATGTTGTTTTTGGTAGGGCCATGGACGGCCTTGTCTTTACAATAATTACTTCTTGCATAAAACACAAGTGCCTAAGAAGTTTTTACTCAAACTATAACTATAAATTTTCCAAAGCAGATGAACTGCATTACAGGTGATTTTTAGTACATGCATCTATGGTGTGAATTTGAACATTCTAGGTCACATTGTTCTCGAGTTATGGCCAACGTTTAAGTTTTTGTGGCGCACACGTTGCAGCTGATGCCAAGGCTAAGACAATACCTCAACATTTTCTTTGAAATGTTTGTGTGATAAACACAAATTTCCCTGCTTGCTGCCTTAATGTTGTCATAGCATGTACGGTAAATGGGAAGCTCATTATCCAAACACAAACACTAGCGTTTGCAATTCTGACACATATTTTACATCAGAGGTCAGCACGGCTGTAATTGAGCAGTGACAAAATTCGCCCATCTGACCAGTTAATCTATGTCACACAGCATCCACGAACAATGGAGATCTGTGGAGGGTGAGTCATAAATTTCAAACAGCTGGACACCCACACAAAGGTATCTTTTGTGGTGGCAAAACAAAGAAGGGTAAAGAAATCCTGCGTGAAACTGTGTTAATATTACATTCAGTTACTTCTAGTCCAACAAGGCAGACTTCTGAAGCCATGCAATCGGCTTGTACAATCGGTAATGAATCATAAACGATAGCTGTGAAGAGATTTCAGATTTACTGTTGGAAGAAGAAACACAAATTGAAGAACCTGGTATCTACTTATTATGCAGCTTTGATCCATTCTGTGGTGAATTAATCTTTATTTAGGTTTTAAATACTCAAAGCGTGAGTGCTAAATGGAGAAGTTATCACTAGTCACAAGACAAGACAGCTGTCAAGACACCAGGTTCCGTTTGACTATGATGCCCGCCCACGTCTATGCCATCTAAACCCTACTGAATACACTTTATTCAAACCTAGGGAGCAGCAATTTAAACACACAGGCTGTAAATAAAGGAGATTGTGTGCTCTCGTTTTATTGCCTCACAAATATAACCAAAATATGTTTGCTCCTACTGACATTTAAAATTGCAGACTGAAATCACTAAAAGAGAACTGAAATTCATCTCAGTGAAATAAGCCAAAGTCGCCAGCAGTGTCATTTAAGCTGAAAGACATCAATATGTTATCATATAGTGATTAAAATGAAATATTTCAGTGACTGTGTGCTGCATTTCAAAAGCATTTGCGCACTTTATTTGTCGAGTCTAATCCTGCAGATATGTAGTTGAAGGTTAAGGCAATCGTTATTGACAATCTTCTAACAGCAAACAGACGGCAGGAATAAAAAAGAAAGAAATCAGGCCGACTGGAACACAAAGTCCCTAAACTCTCTTCTTTTATTTGCACAGTTTTATGGTTACTTATGTTATATTTGCACAAGCCTGAAAATAGTGCACGTTGTGGTGACACTAAAAAAGCCATTTTGTAGATGGAGCAGCTGCAGAAAATGGCAAGCAAAAGTTAGATGTGGTTATTCTTAATGCAAATCACCACTGCAAATATTATCTCCTGGCTAACTTCAAACATTTAGCATCTAAAGATTACCAACTGAATTTCAATGAAAACCATGTATTCTAGTGAGAAGTACTTGCTTCTTGTCTGGAACTTCTGGAATATCTACTTGAGAACTGAAGTAAAAGTACAGAAACTACTTATAAGCTCACTGGCTTCACTGAACAGACAATCACAGAATGTTGAATATGATTAAAGAACTCCTGCTTTCACAAAAGTACTTCAGGCACCAGTTTAGAAAAATCCATATTAATGTAATTCCTACAGTGCAGAATATGATACCAATCAATATTTGCCAGACTCCTTCAGCACAGAGTTCATCTGTTAATTCTGTATAAATATATAAGGTTAAGAACCGCAGGGCAAGAAATATCCTTGCTAGAATGTTGCAGCAAGTTTTAGGCAGTTTTATTTTTCTAATTTTATCCAGCCGTCCCACACTGCGCGTGTAGGCTTGTTCTACACACAAAGCAGTTGTTGCACTTCATGCAGGTATCCTTACACTGTAAACCCGGATAATCTACTTTAAAAAACCAAGGTAACTCGTTGCCTTAAATTTTTTAAGTAATGAAACAGTTCATTTAACTCAGCCTGTTAAGTAAGCACTACTCCATTTCCAATTGAACTAAATTGTATGTTCTAATTGACCAAACTTATCTTTTATAGTTCATGAAAAAATAAAATGTATTTTGATCAATCAATCCCCCCCCTATCTTTTTCATGGTTGTGTGGGGGTGGTGGGGGCTGGAGCCTATCCCAGCTGACAAGGCAGTAAGATGCAGGGTACACCCCGTACAGGTCACCAGCCTGTTGCAGGGCTGACACAGACAACCATTCACACCTGTGGGCACTTAAGAGAGACCAATTAACTTAACCCCAGTAACTGCATGTCTTCAGATTGTGGGAGGAAACCTATACAGACACAGGGAGAACATACAGACTCCACACAGCAAGAGTCCCAGGCTAAGGTGGAATTGAACCCAGACTATCAGATAACTATTCTAGCTGTGAGGCAGCAGTGCTAACCACCACGCCACCATGCCGCCCAGTAACACAGATATTTTTTACAGTTTCTGAACTGTGTCTGTTTAAATTTGGTAAATAAACATGATAAAACTCAGCCCTGCTGAATGCTGGTACATTAACATTTACAAATAACATTTGTCCATGGAACAATAAAAAAAACTATACGAGAGAACGTTGTGAACAAAAACACCAAATGTCAACTAATCCAAACAGTGAGAGGCCTGGGCCAAGCCAGAATTGAACCCAGACCTTCTAGATGGTAGGCTACCTGTGAGGTAGCGCTGCTAACCATCATGCCACCATGCAGCTGCGCATTAATCCAGTCTGTTAAAACTGGTATAAACTAGATTTTTAGCAGGTGCAGAACTTGATGATATTAAGTTGTTTGAACTCAAACACATGATTACAATAAGATAGACCATCAAAAGGTACAGTCTACTCAGCATTAACAAGTAATGTTCACATTCTAGGTAATTTTAAGCAATATGAACTCAATATTTTTAAGTGGAATCAAAATCTGGGTTTACAGTGTATACTTATGGCTTTAAAGCACATTGAAATAATTACGTCTACAACTGTGAATAAACATACACTGTTATAGATTACAAATATGCCAGAGGCCATTTTCTAGTTGGGCAATGTTGAAATGTTTAGTCTAAGCAACTGATTAGCTCAAAGTAATTTGTAACCATTTAGACTATTACTCTTTTTAAGTCATTTTCAAGCAAATATGCTGCTCGTCTCCACCTTAAACAACAACAAACTGATCCTTTTCGGACATTTGGTAGGATAACACAAGTACATGGAGAAAAATCAATATTTTGATAACAAAATAAACAATTGATTAAGCATGAAAATAATCATACTGACAAATCAGGGGTCACTTTACAAGAGAAGCATTTGATATACACTCGCCGGCCACTTTGTTAGGTACGCTTGTTCAATTGCTGATTAACGTAAATATCTAAGACGACCTGCTGAAGTTCAAAGTGAGCATCAGAATGTGGACGAACGGTAGTTTAAGAGATTTTGAACGTGGCATGGTTGTTGGAACATGACAATGAGTTCACTGGACTCAAATGACCCCCAGTCAGATCTCAATCTAGCAGAGCACCTTTAGGATGTGGTAGAATGGGAAATTCACATCATGGACTTGCAGCTGACAAATCTGCAGCAACTGTGTGACGCTATCACGTCAATATGGACCAAAATCTCTGAAGAATGCTTCCAACACCTTCTTGAATCTATTCCATGAAGAATTAAGGAAGTTCTGAAGGAAAAGGGGAGCCCAGCCTGGTTCTAGAAAGATGTACTCAAGGTGAGTGTAAGTTCCTCTGGTAAAGATGTCAGTCACATTTAAAGTGCTGAGGAAGACTGTGTGAATGCATGCAACAAGTGCATTAGCTTTCTTATTATACTGAGATGAACGATGTCTGGAGCTGCATAGATGGTTGCCACCACCTATGAACACTTAGATGTAGCATAAACAGTGGTTTCTTAAAGAACCATAATGGATAGTGTCTGTAAGCAGATGTCATAAGAAAGGTTACGACTGTGCATTATCTTTGCATCTGCTTACTACATTTATAACACAACTACATGTGTTACAAACATTTATGAAACCTCTCATTTACAACCTATTTAATAGTTTTGCACAGTTTTTAAAATTCAATCAAAAGCTAAATTTGCTTTGGGTTTTAAAAAAAGGACGTTTATGAGCTCTTCTCATTTTAGATTTCTTCCTTTCAGCTGAGAACTCTAAACTAAGTCACAGTGGAAACTTCTTGCATTTGCATTCAGCGCAAAAAAGCAGATTCAAGCAGAAATGAGCTTTTCAGACGAGTAAAGACTGAGAGGAGTTTGTTGAGGAGGGAGAGAAACAACACATCAATTTGTGGCAACTGAAATATGACGTCACTGTGGAGGCCACATGCAGGGAGCCCACTGCCCTACTGTACAGACACAGAAAGCCAGAGACACAGAGAGAGAGAATGGATAGGCCAGACTCTCTGAGCCTGTTGCTACTTGTAGGATTGTTCTCCTCTCAGAGCATGTGCTTGTTATATTGGCACTGCAAATAACAGTAACAGGGGAGGCAGACTGATTTCAAGCTTTGTTGTCTCACAAACTGATTTAATTGGTTTAAAAGCATAAATGCTGAAAGGCTCCTATTTCACGCAAGAATGCCTGGCTTAAAGAAGAAACCTACCATTACCCTTGTGTCATTATCATGTCTAACTAGCAGACTACCACGAATGATTTTTAGCATTTATCAAGAATAATATATTTAGATGAAAGAAATGAAAAAATGTTTATTTCATCATGAGCCTTAGGTGTCATGGATTCAGACAAAAAGAACAAAATTATACATAATTGGTGGGATTGGACACTGGACACATGGTAGTTATGACTCTGGATGAGTCACTGCTAAGAGTTTCTGACAAACCCACCAATAATTATGAGAAAGTGCCAGTTTTGGGGGGAAAAAAAAACACACTGATGCTCTAATCATCTCATCATATTCAAATCGCTTTAATAACATCCACTGAGGTATTGTGATTGAAGTACCATCAGTGTCAGCTCTTCATCAAGTATCCATTTACAAGAGGAAACTTGGTGTACCAGCTACACACACTAAAGCTTTTAGAGTGAAAAATAACAAATGACTTGGAGAGTAAGGCAGTAACAGAAGGCTTGGCATAGTTTGCAGGATTCGGGGGGGCACTGAGCAGGCCTTTGGTGAGTGTCATCATTGGCAACGTCCATGTAAACATAACTGCAAATCCATCAGATGACACTGGAGACAGAAATGAATCACTGTAAAGCTTTGATCTGTCCTCTCTGGTTGAAGTGAACAGATTCTTTACACAGAGGTTTGCAATATTATCTCGTGAAACTGATCCACAAACCGATCATTTTCTCTTTCCCATCAGTATCTATACCAATATCTATACTGCAACATGAACTAAGGAAGAACTATCCAATAGTTCTTTAATTGCTTGCTAGCATATTCAGGGTTTTCTTGACTGAGAATTGGCCTTTGAGAGGCAGCTATGCGCATAAGCATTGTCTGTCCACATACTATAATTTTTTATTTATTCGAGTGAATGAAACCCTCATTAACAACACTGGGTAAAAATGATAGAAAATATTGATCGTTTTCCTTTAGTACTGAAACTTCTTAGCAGGGGCTGCAGGAAAAGCCCTGTGCTGATTCTGAATCTAAAAACTGATTCATTGAAATTGCTTAATTTGTGTAGCCAACATTTTAAAACCCTGAATATTCAGGTCATAATTTAAGACGCTTTAAGAAATTATTTAAGAAAAGCAGGAAATCTGAGCAATGGATTAGGCATGCATTTTTTCAATAAAAATAATTTCACACATCACATTAATAACTAACACAAATGCAATCTAAAAATGTAAAGTTCTACAAATACTTACAGTATAAGAGGAGCTTCTCTCGCTTTTTTTTTTTTAACAGTACTGCACTGTATTGTGCACCTGCTATAAATTTCAATCACCAATTTCAACAAGCAGCTCTGCAATATACTCCATACCGATTTCTTCTACATACAAATCAGTGGAAATATTTCCTCTCAGTGACTGAAAAGGTGTACTTACAGATGAAGCTGTCCTCCTTGAGGCAGCGGTGAAAGGGGGAGCAGGAATTCGCGTCAGCAAATTGTCAACCTGAAGAGAAACAATGTATGGATTATAGCTGCACTGATCACATTTCACAGTGAAACCTTTGAGAAGGAAAAAAATGCTGACTGCTTATTTGGTAAGTTGAAATTACACAATTGATTGTAGATCAGCACCAAGGGTCCATGCTATTACTGTGATCTCTTAGGGGAATCATACCATTTTGAAACATATGACTGCCATTACAATCACAGTCCATCACTTATGCAATCAATCGCACACATGCGGTGCTTTCTGTTGTTCTCAATCAGCTGGAGTTTCCACCCAGGATAACAAACATCAGTCAAACATCCCTGTTCAGTGACAGGAAAGGCGAGATAATAACATCATCACCAGTACCACCAACCAAGCAACCACTAAGTGAGTCATCAGTCTGGCAGCCTGTCTAACAAAAAAACTGAGTGTACATGCCCTCTTTTTTCAGCACTGCCTGAGAATAAAAGCACCAGTGGCCAGTTAAATTCATGTCCCATGACCCAGCGGACATCACAAATGTTTTTAGCAGGGCTTAAAGGGAAATGCAACTGAATTTCAGAAATTTAACACACAACAATCTGTGACATTCCACTGAAATGTCACTACTGTGCTGTAATATGGGAGCCTGTGTGGGATGCAGAACCAAAGCACAGTCCTAAAAAGTGATTTTTTTTTTTTTTTTTAAAAAGAAGAATGAATGCTATAGTGCTGAACGAATGTTTTGTGTGTGTGTGTGTGTGTGGGGGGGGGGGGGTAATACTTTGGAAGGTCCATTTCAATGTTAACAATTGTGACATGAATAAAATGGTGCAAATGACGTCTATTTTCTGCTCTACTTACAATAGCATTCACAGTGCATCTGTAACAGCACGTGTGTGGTGCGTTAGTTTTACTGCTGGATATTCATGTATCAATCAAAGGTTACTGCTGTGCACCACTTAGTGCTGTGAAAGATGGTAAGAAGGCCTTTTATAAACTGACAAACAGTGGTGGCTTTAATTAAAGTTCACAAAGTTCAGCACAAACAAAAATTCAAAGGAAAATGATGAAAACTGTTGGAGTCGTTCCCAATGAATCCTGCGGGTCTATATTTACATTAATCTACCGGAATATGATCTCGATTTATCAAGCATGTTAAAATAATGAGCCTAACTAACGTCTTTGGCTGACCTCATCCCTCTCTGACTTCATTGCTAAATGGACTGACTGTGTTAATGCGGGTCTATCCAGGCTTTCCATCACACCATCTACAGCACACAAATACTCGCTTTCTCTCAATTGTCCCAAACTCAGACATAAATCAAACTCACTTGTTTCTCCTTCCTCGGCTGTAATAGGTGAGAAATCATTAACTTTGAATGTGTTTGCCTTGTTTAACCTCTTCGTCATACTGCAAGAAGAAAAAAACATCTGTGCAGACTTCGTTACGCTCAGTAAAAGTGCTTCAAACGAGACGCGCACACAAAACAACTGAACAAGTCGACTGTGAACAGGAAGGGAGATGCCCACAAAAACAAGCCATCAGAGAGATAAGGAACCGAGCCAGCATACAGACACGAAATCTGCGCGATACGACTAAATCAAAAGATCTTTTAGTGCAACTCAAAAAACCCGAGTACCGTTTCACCGAGAATAGCCTCGGTACCGCTCAAATTACGGAAACCTGCCACCTGAACGTCCCGAAACATTAGTGTTTGCAAATGTCTGAAATAACTAAATTCATTATCCTTTCCCGTAAATACTTTCAAGGGATGCAGCGCAAATTTATCAAAACTTCAAAAATGTCGCGTTGGCTACTGTTGAGTGCTCGAGAGGGGAAACAACATAAAGCTATCAGAGTGCGCAGATGATAAGGTCGGTACAGGTTTTTCCCCCCTCTGGAAGCTAAAGAACATCCAGAGTTTGTCTATAAGAAAACGGTTAAACGCGGTCTCTTACCGGTGATAGGCTTTATCCGCTTTCAGACGCGCTCGTGTCTGCTGCACGGTACGCACTGTTCCTGCGCCGCTCTCCAGGCACGCGCACCCTTTTATGAGGCACCATTTGTGCCATTCGCGCTCGATCCCCTTCACGACCTCGAGAGCGCATCGATTGGCTTTAACATCCACGACGCAAATCCTTCCGCTTACCAATGGCTTCACAGCGCTCACGCCCTCTGGTCCTCCACACTACTGCTGCCTGTCCGGCATCACTCATTTGATATGGATTACTGTTTAATGGTTCTACAACTCCCTCCGGCCCTGTGTCTTTCATTAACAGGCCTCATATGTTGATCGTTTTCTTAAATAGCAGTCGGAAATACTGAGTTAATGTGAAAGTTATTCACAGTGTGTTTATTTTTATGAAAAAAAAATTACTAAATAAGTTTCTATTTAGATGTAGTACTGTGATGGACTGGGCCTGTCTGTGATGTACTTTTGCCCATGCCAGCTGGAATGGCTGCACTCTCCCCAGATAAAAGATAGACTGAAGCCAGTGCAGAAGAGCAAAAAAAAAAAAAGTTTCTCCAATTCACTCTTGAGGCTTGCTCTAAAAGCGAATCAGTCCCCACAGACTCCCAGCTTAAAATGCCCAGCTTCAGCAGTTAAATGTTTAGATGAAAATAAGGGAAGTTTACAATTCAATTTTTCAATTCAATTTTATTTATATAGCGCCAAATCATAACAACAGTCTCCTCAAGGTTCTTTATATTGTAAGGTAAAGACCCTGCAGTAATATAGAGAAAACCCCAACCATCAGATGACCCCTGTGAGCAAGCACTTGGCAACAGGAAGGAAAAACTCCTTTTTAATAGGAATAAACCTCTGGCAGAACCAGGCTCAGGGACTCACCTGTTTGGACTTTGTTAAGGTTCGAGGGAACACTCAGTAATTTTACTCATAAATATAAATAGATTAGTATGTAATTACATTGTTCAACAAATTGATGGATTCTCATGAAGTTATAATGAATCCATTAAAAATACATAGATGCGGGCACTGGTTTGTGGAAGCCTCTATGTTCCCCCATCATATTTGAATACAGTGGACATGTGGCTAGAGACCCGCCAAAGGCCACCTTTCTAGTTTGACTCACTGAGCTAGATCCCTCCACAATGTTTGTGTGTTGCACCCATACAGTTTATGAATGCTAACCAAGCCTGCTAGTTAGCTGAGAATTTAGCATTACATCCTCTTGTCCAAATATTGTCATTTCTGGCTCCAAAAAAAACCCAAACATGTGGTGGCCAAAATGCTAACTAAATAAAATGCTAATGCTAATGTCCATCTTTTACATTCAGTCTCTACAAACAGAATCACGTCTCTACAGACCAGTGAGCAAGAACAAAGTTTTCCACGGACAACCTCATGATTGTAAAACTGAATAAGAGTTTTTCTCAGTAACAATTCCACCATCAGCTGTCATTTGGAGCATTTATACCAAATACTTTAGATTTGTGTTGAATAATATGTTACAATCACATGAGTTTCATTGGCCCAAAGGCCACATGCAGGGAAGTAATTGGGGAAAAAAGTCCTTGTTTTATGGGAATAAATCTCTATATACATTTGCTATGCTATATGGATCATTATTTTTGCTGACCTCACTTTAAGAACCACTGTTCTACAGTATAAAGTAGGTATTTAGATACATATCCACCTGTTCTAGTTAGACTCATCTTCAGTAGTGTTACTGCACTGTTGATTGCATTGTGTTTCCCCTTGCTGCATTGCACTGTGGTGTTTTGTACTGTTGCATTACGCAGTTCTTTTTGGTCTTGCATCGTTTAACTAGGCTCTGCTGCGCTGACGTCTCTGCACTGAACAATACAATGTGCTGCCTTTGACATTGCCACCCACCACAGCGGCAGTGTAATGTATTGCAGCAACACACATTAACAAACATTGTATGCATGTTGCACAGTGTGTTGCACTGTTATGTTGCTCAAAACTGTGTTGCATTGTGTAGTGTTCAAGGGCAGACTCAGGAGTGTTTTAGAATAATTTTGATGCCTTGGTTGTTGCCAGGCAACAGCTGTCCTGAAAGAGAGATGAATGGGTGTCCCTGGGCACTTTTTCATCTTCATCTTTCTTTTCTTCTCAATGCCTCACTTTCAGAGAGATTATGTTGAGTATAGATATAGTCTGACTTCAGCACTTTCTAGCAGCGTCTCCCTCAGCAGATACTTACATCAGATCAAGATGTCAGCTTAGGGAGCATGAAGACACGATTCACATGGTAATAATCCCACCCATGTAATCGAAGGACTATTAGGTCCTTCCTGCTATCAAAATATAACAGTTAATAGTACTCACCAATCAATCCACAGCTTTTCTTCATAAAATATGTTAACAAAAGGCATGTTTTGATTTACAGCCATGTTCAGGCCTCTGCTTCTCATTCATTTACCAACTCAGTCTAAATTGGGCTTAAAAATTCTCTGCAGGGTGCCCAAGAAGTGCAACCTGCTGGCACTGTCTCACACAGCTGGCTGAATTCATCATGGTAACACTCTCCATCACTGGAGTCTATCAACACATAAGACTCTGCCTTCTCATCGTGTTTCACACAGCAGCACGCCTGAGATCTTTGCGCAGCTATTCTGCCAGTTTCAGGGGCATTTCGCTATAATCTATACCCTGTGCTCATTTTCTTGAAGTTTACATAACCAAGGATTTCCATGCAGTAAAGACATTATACATTGCACGTATACAACTGTGCTATTGCTTTTCATAAGTGCCTTTTCCCCAGCAGCACTGATACAGCTACTAAACCTGCGTGTGGGAACGTTAGACCATAAACAATACATGCTGTGCCCTTTCTCATACGAAAGGCAATTAGTGGAGACAGGCAGCATGTTTTACATATAAATAATAATAATTCATCTGCAAAGAGTGTGCGTTCCTTTTGTTTTGTGGGGGAAATGCATTCATTTCAGACTGGTGAGGCAGCTCCGGTGCATCTTGACACACATGAACAGAGAATGAAATTAAACCATTCAAGTGGTGTGCAGCTGTGTGGTTGATTTCTATCGCATACAATTTAACCCTGAATAGGTAATGCTGGCTTTTATCACTCCTTTGTTATGCAGTTTGCTCACAACTGGTGTTGTTGCCAATCTGCATTCATTACTAATGCATGTGTGTTTGGAAATAGCAAAACAGAAAGGAGAGCAGAAAGATGTTTTTTTATGAGCTCGTAGGCAAAATATAGGCAGCCGTTCACACTTGGTGTTTCTGTCAAATTTAACCAGAGGGAAATAATTCCAAAACACACTCACCCACACAGCTTCTTGTCCATTTTGTGTCTCACGGGAGACACTTTCTGAGATTTGCTACAACCAATGCTGCTGCTCTGCTGTATAAACAGTGTGCAGGTGTCTGATTGGATGCATCGGCCATCAGGAGTGGCAAGAGGCGAGATGTACACAAGTAAAAACAAGTTCTCATCAAGTCATCATCAGTAAACAGAAAGACAGAGCCCGGGCATTTGCTTCACTACACAGAGAGTTTTAATCAATGTTAGAAAAGTGCAAATGGGAGCTTATAAAAAACACCCTTACAGAGCTCTTAAGCACTTCTTAGTGTCTTTAAAGTATCGGTAGGAGTCACAACAGAGAAAACACTTGTTTCCCGTTGATGGAATTGAACATGTCAGTTACATACACACAATACAACATTTCCCCCCTGAAAAGCAATCATGCAGCAGATGTTTAGGAACTCAGAGATTTTATCAGAACGTTTTCTGCGACAGTTTTTGTGACACAGGTTGATCAAACTTCAGAAGCTCATTATTAATCATTTACTGACTCTGGCAACATTACATGTGAGGATGCAATGTTAAATTAAAGTCACAGACTTCACTGGGCCCTGGTGGTGAAGCATAAATCACACCAAGACTCTCTGAAAGGTACATTGTCTAAGGCAGGCATCTGTGAATGAGTATGCAAGAGAAGTCGTCCGTTAGGACAAAGTGCACTTGGCAAAAATAGCAAACGTACAATATTTACCATGCAACATGTAAAAAATAGAATTTATGATGCCATAACACCATGATATCCTGTCAGGCTTATGGATTGTTTTGTCATGTACAGGAATATAAAATGTATGCACTACTTTTTCTGGACTGATCGTACAAACAGCTGTTTTTCATCTGCCTTGGCTCACTTTTAAAGGTCTTGTTACTGGTGAGCACAAATTTTACATTTATATATATCAGTGGTGAATAAGCTCCATTTTTGCAGTCTAGAAATGATCTTTGGTGAAAATGTAAACAATTGCACCAGAACAAAAAGTAATGCTTGAGAAAGAAAAACAACAACAAAACAAAACAAAAGCAAATATATCTTTACCTGATTAGGAGTCCTGTAACTAGCTGTCAATGGATTAATATAACTCGCTCTGTCCTAAACATCAAATAGTGCTCATAATAAGCAAGCTGTAACTCCTTCCTTAAACAATGAGGACAGATAATGCGGTAAGCTTTGGAGTATACATCACAATAGAGCTACTCTTTAGGATCCCTTTAGGATATTGATTAACTGAGGCATAATGAAACAGCAGATAGCTGCAATGAGCAGGGAGATTTAGCAACTGAAACAAAAGCAAGACAAAGAAAAAAAAATGGGTTAATGTGGATATTGATGGCGCATAAGAGGGGTACAGACATCCGTTTCTCCCTGATCCCAGACATAAGGCACATTACAGGGTACATAGTTATCTCCAAACCCAATCCCCACCCAAGTATAAAAGTCAGCATGACAACACGCTGGTTTCATTTGACATTTTCCTGCCTACACTACAGCTTCATCCCCCATTGAGCGCAGGACACATGTGCCCCTCAGTCTGCAGTCTGTTCATTCAACTATCCACCTTCCCACCCACCCATCTCTGTCTGTCTACTTTCCAAAAACACTTTACCACTGCTCCCAGCTCCAGTCATCCCCACCTCCAAACACGACAAAAAAGCCAAAGATGGTGAGGAAGATGACAGCGTTTCCCGTCATCACCAATCCACAGGCACCCCACTCGATCTGCACGACAGAAACGGCCATTAGATTTCAACTGTCATACATTTGTTTTCACAATGCATGTATTACATATACCCAGGGATCAATTTATGTTCATTTAATATGATCAGTAAAATGTTTTGCTGTAGTTACTGTGAGGAAATCAACTCAAAAACTTTTATAATAAGCCAAGAGAACTCACTGTGCTATTACGGGCCAGAACAACAGGGAGTCCGAATGATGATACCACGATGCCAGTTGTTAAGAAATAGGCCAGCTCTCTGCATGCATTGCTGGATTCTGAGTCATCACTGAGGCGTCTGGATATGAAGGTCGGGATGGGACTTAATACGTAGAAAATCAGGACAAACATCGGCCAGTATACCCTGCAAAAAATGGTGAAATGATCACAAAGAAGAAGTGACACAACTTGAAAGTGCACGTAACTGATGAAGTACTCATTTGAAAGTATTTGTGAACGACGTAGTTCATAGCTCTTTATTTCTTTAAGCCAATGTCATACAATAATATATGTCTACGTTTACAAGGAGAACTCACCCATACTGTTCCAGTGCACAGCCAAGCAGGAGAAACGTCAGTCCAATAGCACCACTAAAGGACAAACCAACCAGTGCTAAAAGGAGACATCAGTAACTCCACATTAATCAGACTGGCAGAGCTGTTGGAGACTCAAGATAAAAAGCAAATATACGCTGGGCGTGTAGCATTCGCTATAGTGTTGTCACTAAACTAAGAGTTAAGATACAGTGAATAAAAGCAACAACTTTATTGTTTAAAGGTCACCGGGTTATTAAGCTGATAACGTAGATCGCTGGCAACAAATCGTAGTGACCTGCGACATCGATGTAAGTTTCGATATGATACAGCAAAGGTTTTTGCAACTGTTGAAAACTCGGCTAACAAACTTTTAACTTCACAAACACTTAATTCTCAACTCTCGGCTGACACAGCAGAGCCTAAATAAAAGTACCTTTAATGCCTGCCATTGCGGTTAACGTGTGAAAACCCCGTCTTTGTGTTTATTGCTGCTCTTTGTGCTCTGTTTACGTGCTCGGGCTCGATTTCTTCGTACAGGAACTTCCTGCTTCCTCCGTCGGGTTTTCCTTCTCTTGGTCAGGTGACAGCCTTAAAGCTACAGCAGCTCTGCGGCTGTCTGGGGTTTGAACGTCTTTACTGGAGAAGAAACTAGTTAGACTCTTAATTAAGTAAAAGCCATAATCTTGCTAAAGTTACAGTTTTAAAATATACCTAAATTAAAAACAGCCATTATGCAGAATTATGCATTTATGCAGCAGGGTTGGTATTTGCTCCTTTAAATGATTCAAGTGCATGTTTCTGACCAAAGTCTCCATGATCATAGTATGAGGTCTCAGCATCCTTAATGGGACCTGTGCTCACAGCACAGTGCCATGCAGCCCAACTGGCCTTCGCCCAAGAACAACAGGACTGCCAGGCCCATCAGTGGAACCTGTTCCTCATCACAAATGAGAGCAGGTTCATGCTGAGCACATGTGACAGGCGTGACAGAGTGTGGAGATGTCGGGCCAAACCTTATGATGCTTGCATCATCATCTGTGAACAGAGCTTGGCACCAGTGGCAGAGCTGCCAGTTCTGTTGTTCTCTGGGGAATGCAAATCAAGCTGCACAGTGCCGTTACCTTAATAGAGTCTGTTTCAGAGTACACTAGTAGATTTATATTTTCAAATATGCAAAACCAATATGAAACTAAAGCTTTAGAAAGTATGGCGTACAAAGCACTATATTTGCACATAGTATATTGCAGTAAAAGGAGAAAGTAGCATAACATGAATATACTTATATAAAGTACATTAAAACTTCAGCTCAGTAAAGTACTTGAGCAAATGTACTCAAATGCATTTCATCACTGGTCCTATACATGCTGGCGTCCAACGGCACTGGGCATTGCTAGATTAACAAAACTCTAGTCCTTTGGCATTGGTGTGAAGGCCCCAGAGGGGCCAATCATATTTCAACCCTCGACACACCCCT